>NW_007577847.1:432195-520709 GCF_000690725.1 Stegastes partitus | reverse complement strand
GTGCTTGGTTGTCTGTCTCTAAGTGTGGCCCTGTGATAGACTGGTGACCTGTCCAGGGTGTCCCCTGCCTTCACCCTGAGTCAGCTGGGATAGACTCCAGTCCCCCATGACCCTGGTGAGGATTAAGCGGTGTATAGATAATGGTTGGACGGATGCCTCTTTTTTTTTTTTTTGCAACCAACCTCAGTGTGTTCTATTCAAATCCTGCATGCGAAGAGGAAAAAGGAACCTGCTCCTGCATAGATGGACATTTTCTACTCCGCTCTCACTTACAAGTATGTTTGGCGTTAACATCCAATAAATATAAAGAAATGAAAAGACATGTTGCTCTCATTGAATATCTGTGGACTTAGCCAGTGTAAAAAAAACCATCACCCCACAGGAGAGGTGAAACTCTGACGCGCAGCTTTCATTATTTGCATCCATCGCTCTTTTTTCCAGACTAAATAAACGAGTCGCGGTCCTACACATCCACGAGTCTGCGTGTGCGGTTTAAACGAGTGCACGCAGACTACCACTTTACAACTTGGAGCAGAAGCCGCGGAAACACATGGAACAAGGGTGTTACATTGGCAACATGTCTGAGAGCTTTTTACTCTCTTCTCCGCTCCACTGTCGTGGCCCCCCTCCTGCTTCCATCCTTCTGTTTCTACAAGGCTCTGTCCCTCTTTCTTTTGCCTCAATGTATCCTCACCCCCTCTCTCTCTCTCTCTTTCTCCCCCCTCGTCTCCCTCTCTCTCCCTCTCTCTCTCTCCATCTGTGCCTGTGTGTACGTACATTCCTTCTCCATTAGCTGCTTTTGTTGCCGTACCAGGGGACACCAAAGGGAAGTCTGGAGAAATGAGTAAGAGAGAGAGGGATGACAGAAAATAAGAGATATGGTTGAATGCGGCACCTTGTGCGCATACCTGCTCTCGTGCAGGAGCCACTAGGAAATTACAGGGTTTAGGGAGGGGATTGTCTGGAAAACAAGAGCCAAAAACAGCAGAACAAGGAACTAAAATAATAGCTTTTTGCAGATTGGCAGCGTTGCAGCACTGTCTTTAACTGGGATTGTTTTGTGCATTTGTGATTTTTTTTTTTTATGCGCTTGTGTATGTATCCATTGTTTTAAGAAAACATGAGGCATTAGTGGGCTGGCTGTTAGTTGAGGCTGGAAAAGAGAAAAAAAAATATTCAAATGAGCTGCTTTTAAAGTCACACTTGAAAAAAAAAATGAAGAAAAAACACAAAACAAGCGCCTTGATCCCTTTCACTCGGCCGTCACTCATGTGGCATGTTTTGATTTCCTACTTTATTTATTCCACGCCACATTTGCTTGTATTGCTTGTTTGTTCTCAAAGATGAGGTTGCGGGCCCTGAAATTGGCTAGTGGGGCTTTAAATTTGTGCGGCCGCCAATGGGTCACGCAGCTAACTAAAGAGGCAGAGAGGAGCGAATTTCGGTCATAGAGCCTTAGCTGGGGTTTTTTTTTTTGAAAGAACATATTCTTGCGGGGCGGCTTTTTATCAGGGAAGCTTCGGCGTCTGCTCTCAGCTCCGGCGGCCGAAGTCATCTCCTTCCGGCCAAGCTATTCTAATTGAGACTGCGACAAAATGAAACGACAAGTCTCCCGTCTGATGCTGATGCGGCCTGGGTAATATCCTTGCTGTGTCCCCGGTGCGCTGTTTCAATCTCACCCAGTCGGTGTGAGTGTGATAGAACGAGATATGAGCGCATGGGCACCGGTGGGGGGGCGGGAAAGAGGAGGAGAAAGAAAAAAAAAGAAGAAGAAGAAGAAGTGTGGCTGTAAACAACCTCAACCTGTTCTCCAAGCGCTCCCTGTCTATGTCTGCACAGAGAGCGACGAGAGACCCAGAGATAGGGATGAGACGAGCTGGAGTGTGTTTGAGGAGAAGCACTCCTCCTACTGTCTCCTCTGTCTGCCTTTTCTCTCTGCAATCCCTCTTTCCCTGCGAGCCAGTGTGTGTGTGTGTGTGTGTGTGTGTGTTTGAGTGGGTGAAACACTGCCACAGTCCTATAGTCTCCCGTGAGACACTACTTCAAACAGACTGGAGAAGTACTGCCAAGGGTTCACTTGCTGGATGTGTGTGTGTGTGTATCCATCATCCATGTGTGGAGCGTTGTGTCTATATGCAGAGATGCTCTTTAGGCCTCCGTGTCCTGTTCCTATGGTGGTTTTAAATTCATTAAATTACACAAAACAAACTGCCATCAAAGTGGCGCGCTGAAGCACCCCTCTCTCTCCTCCCTAAACACACATGACACTTGCACATTCACAGACAGACGTAATTAAACAAATCCATGGTGTCTATTAGGCGTGAAGGCCTCCCTGCTGCGAGAGGCATATTAAAACTAGGATTAGTCCAAAACAATTACAAAAAGCCACAGATCCAGTCTCTGTCACCCCCCTCTCCTGGATGCTGTATGTGTGTGTGTCAGATCGCCTCTATCACCTCGTGTGGGCTTTACACGGGGAACACGGGTTCCTTTGCTCACATTGCTCTTATGTCTCATGTTTTATTTAATACTTGGCAATTGTTGATGAGAAAAGGCAGTGGGGACCTTGAAGCAGTGTGCTGCACTAAATAAAAACCACTTTGAACAGTGCAATGGCAATGACTCAAGTCTCATTATATTTGAATATGTGCCGTTATGTTCGAACACTGATTTTTGTGCAGTTAACAATGTGAAGAGCTACGACGAAAAGAGCAAAGGCAGATTAGCTGACACAAATATACAAACACGCGAGGTGGAGGAATGATTTTCTCCCATTATTGGATCAGAAAATTTGTTTTTTTAAATAATAAAAAATAATAAAAATGTTTTGGCATCACCCGGAGAGTACAAAACCATTAACCACCACCGCCGCCATCACTCTCCTCTCCTCCCTCGTTCCTCCCCTCACACACTTCCACATCACTTCTTCAGAAATTACACAGGCTTCCAGTGTGTCATGGTGTGGAAAAAAAAAAAAAATCTTACGCCATGTCTATAAATCATTAAACGACTTTGCCCCAAGATGAAACGCTGACTTGCTTGTACAATATGAAACTACTAGAGCTCTTAGATCATCTTGGAGCTAGTTTGTTTTCTGTTCCTCGAGTAACAACAGAGATAAGTGGGGTTACTATGTGAATGTGGGACAACCACCAAAGGTCTGAAGTGTAAATTTCCATAAATGTATGGATGTATTATTTTGTCTAATCATGTGAACAACTTTGAAGCAGGATCTTTGAAAAAGAAAAAACCCTTTTCTGATGTCTCTTATGCAACATATGTAAATATTTGATTACATTCTTCAGTAATTCTTTTTTAAAGCATTTCTCGCATGTGGAATCCTTTAAAACTGCCTCATTGTATGAATTCTGCTGTGAGGGTAAATGAATTTCCTGCTGCTTTCTTTCCTCTCTCCTCTCTGTCCATCCATCCATCTCTACCTCGCCGCCATCCTCTCTGCCTCTCCATCTCCTCCTCAGCAGAAGAAGTGGGAAGTCTACCTGCTGGATAATCCTGCATTACATCCTTAATCCCCTCAACGTGTTCACATACACACACACACACACACACACAGAGGCACACACTTGCACGCACACACAATGCTAAACAATAGATGCAGCTGTTGGAGGATTTGCGCACACCTGCATGTGCAGCACTATATTTTTTTCCCATCCTGGAAATAGTAGGTAATATTAATAGTATGTGCATTATCAAGTGTCAGGTTTTATTCAGTTTTCTTTTGACTATATTCTTCCTAGTGAAGACATACTGTGATTGGATATAGAAGCGCAGTTTTCTCCCGCTGTGACACTCATAGATTGGACACGAACAGCCGCTGCCACTGGAGGGTCTGACACCGGGCTGTCGAAGAATATTTTAAAGAAAATAAAATAGAGGTGTGCGGTTGTGAGTGTGTGTGTGTGTTTATGTGCATACGAGCGTGTTTCTCTGGTGGGCAAAAGGGCAAAAGGTGAGAGAAACGAGCGCGCTGGAAAATAAAAACAGTGTGAGGGATAGAGACGGAGCAGCGGGCGAGAAATAGACAGAGAGAGCGAAGCGGAGACGGAGAGAGAGTATGGAGATCTCTGAGCAGTGGTTCTCATTAAGAAGTCGCTCCGGGGTCCAGTCACTTGGCATTGATTTGTTTAAAATCCAAAGCTCAGCCATCGACAAGCTCGCCGTCTTCAAGTCCCTGTCAAAGCCCACAGCCGCACACATCGCGGCCAGGCTGGTCCAACAACAAATAACAAGTCATATCGCTGCGATTTTTTTATTTTCCAAAGCACAATATTTTTTAAAAAAAGGCCAAAAAAGAATGAAATATTTAACTAGACATGCATGACATTAGAAGTCAGACAGATACAACGAAACTGAAAGAAGAGTCTGAACTTTTAAATCATTTAAAACTCTGTCTGGGTTCACACACTCCACACACCCACTCTGGTGCACGAGTGTGTGCGCCTCAGACTGAATAGCCAATGAACGGAGGCCATCGTTCAATCAATAGCAATCTACGGCCAGCCTTCACAATGCTAATGGAAATATGCAATAGCTGGCATTTTGGCCAGCACCCGTCGCCGCAGCATCAGTCTGGAAGCACACATGTGTACGTACACACAGGGAAAGGTTAGACAGACAAGAGGTGAGAGTCGCAATGTGTGTCAATATGAGACACAAAGAGAGAGAGAGACACACACACACACACACATATATATATATATACACAGAGAGATGAATGTGCAGTGTGACATTGTTTAGGTGATCAAGAATGATCGATGGAATCATTTCCCTGCCCCCTCTGCCCTGCTGCATGGCCCATCTACCCTCATCTCCCCCTTAAGCACTGGTCATTAGTAACACACACACACACACACACATACACACACACACACACACATACATGCATAGACCGAGTTTCACTTTGTCATCATCCGAAGGCAAGGTCACAGTGGCCCCGTCTCCTCAAAAACACACCTTCTGTTTAGTGCAGCAGCTGGAGCCACTATCTGGTGAAAGTTTGTGTGTTAATTCATTCAAGCCCATGAATGACGATGAGACAGAGACGAATGCCGCTGGTGTAAAGGAGAACTTCTTATGCAGCTTTGCGTTATGCACCGAGCAACAAAGTTGTTTAATGCTTTATTTGTGTAGCACGACTACATTGACCTTTACAAGCCTTTTCAAAGTCACAGTGGTACGGTTCAAAGTGAATATAATGCAGCATGTAGTGAGTAAATCCCTCCTGAGCTGTAAATACACGGCGAGAGAATGCCGAAATGAAGAAAGAAAGAAAATGGAAGCCGCGACGTTTCTCCGTTTTTATCGTCTCCTCGTGGAAGTGAGAACATTACGTCGACTTAATTGAGGGAAAAGTGAAAAAACATTTTAGCTGAATGTGTCATCCACCTCGCAAAAATGACGGACGGCTAATGTATCTTTTTCGGATGAGCCATTTTAGTGTGTTCATCAAAGTAATTCAAAAGTAATAAAACTAACTCTGTAATGCATTACTGTCTGCATGCAGACAAGCTTGAAGTCCTTCTCGTGATTTAAAGCGCGCATGCAATCGATGATATCTTTCTTAAGAATGGATGTGACAGCAGTCCGGCGGGGGAGATGAATATAGTATTGTAAAGAAGCGGTTCCCTACCTCACTTCTGCACTTACCCCACTGCCATTTATGCATTAAGCCACTCCATTATTCAAATACCGCTTCCCCTATGCTTGGGAATTACCTCGATAAGGTATGCCCTGACACAACACAGGCAAATATAGAATAGCATCACTTACAAGAGTAGCCTCATTTCCTCTATTGCTTAGCAGAAGGCAGCTCCCTTTCTTTGCTTGTGAAACAATACTATATTTGACCTATTTTTGCTCCAGAAGCAGCGCAGCCATCTACCTGACTGTTCAGCAGCAGCAGCAGCACAGTTCTTTTTAACTGCTGGATGCAAGCCTCTGTAACGCACGAGCCATTGTCCTCACCCCATCCCTTAAAATCGGTTTCACATCTGCCGCGACTTGACAGCCAGGGAAGCAGCCTGTAGCTGGCAGGGCGGAGTGACTCACAGTCTGGGCTGGAGAGAAAAAAAAAAGGTAGTCTCTCCTCCTTTTTTATGTTAATAACGCAGACCTGAGGAAAGCGTTCAGTAGAAGGGAGGAAGAGATGCAGGCGAGAGAACAAAAGGAGAGGTGAAGAGTTCAGGAAGCTGGAGTCAGTGCTTTGGGGAGAAGGATATTAAAGATGAAGGGAGGTGCTGAGAAGGATACGTGGACGGGAGCTCGTAGTAGCAGCAGCAGCAGCAGCAGAGAGGCAGAGATAGCAGAGGAACGGGAAACATTAGATAAGATGAAGAATGGAATGGAGAATGGTTAGTCGGGTTTCGAGTTTACAAACAACGGCGTGATGAGTCAATGAGTCACGGCTGTCGCTGCAACACCAGAAGGTATAATGAGGCTGTGTAGATGAACGATGGCGTCTCTAAGACAAAAACTCCTTTCCAGCAGAAAATGCAGGGATCAATTCATCACTTCAGCCTGACTGTAATTGTGACACTTTCATCTGTCTCATAGTTAGCTTTGGCATGGATCGATCACTTAGAGCGTTAGCGTTGCGTAGCTAACAAATGGCGCCACGCTGCATCTTACCCAGCTGCACTGATTGAGGATATGATGGTTTGTTGCTTAAGGGAAAATTAAAAGGTGAATAAAAATGATGAAGAGCCACGTATAAATATTATTCTTCGTTATTAATATGCGGCGCAAAGTAACTGAAAGGATTTAAATTAACTGCGATGTCAGCTTTTGTTTTCCTTCTCTTTTTATAAATTAGCTTTTTAAATGAAAGCGGAGAAGCCGGCGAGATAAGAAGACAATGAGACAGTGTCAGGTGTGGATGGAGGGATGGTTAGAGATAGGAGAGGAGTGGGATGTGTTGGGGTATAGGTGACACACATGGCAGCGCCACATGCAGATGGTACACATGGATGAGCAGCCAGGGTAGTGAAGCATAAAACCAGCCAGCTCACTGATCAGCCACACACACACACACACTCGCGCACACACACACGCTCAAAAGCATGCTGAGAACACCAGTTAGCTTGCCAGCCCTTTACTCACCCAAATCACCACTGTGAAAATTAATACCTCCAACCGTCCATACAAAAACCAGCCACACACTTTACAGCAGGCACACATACACACTGGAGGAATCAATAAACTCATTAAATATTTACGTAGGAAAATGCATCTATAAAATTTGCGAGGGAACCTTTTTGAAACATTTCACTTTTAAAGCATGTTCAATAAAAAACACTCCAAGATCCGAACGTCTTAATATCAGCTGTGTTTAATCGTAACGATTTCCTTTCCTTCCCCATTTGCTTTTCTTCGAAACCGACTTGAAAACTGGAGATCGACTGCCAAGCTGACTGCTTTTCCATCAGCGGGCCCCGCGCGGGCAAACACAAACCACATCCCCGCTTACCTGATGAGAAGACGGGACAGATTGAACGAGACAAAAAACACAGCCCCCCCAATTCCACGATTTCAGACATGCACAAACGCATTATACGCCGCCACTGACGGCCATACACACAATAAAACATGGCGAGTTGGGGAGGACACAGGGGGCCTGAAAGCAATCTTCCAAATGACCTTGAGTGGGGAGGACAAAACGCGTGATGGAGGGAGAAAAAAAAAAAAAAGAAGAAGAAAAAAAAAAAGCCAATGCGACGAAAAGGAGTGAAATACATAATCTATCTCCCCTGGCAGAGGGAAACAAATGCTTTCACTGTGATTGAGGACACATCGCCCTCACACATCAACACACACAAACTTATACACACATTTTGGCTTTAAGAAGATAGGATGGAAAGTAGAGGGAAAAACTCATTTTCCTAAAGCGGGACGGGAACAGAGAGGAGGAATCGAATGTGATGGAGAACGAAGGGGGGAGAATCAGTGGGTGAAGAGAATACAAGAGTCAGTAAAGAGGCCAAAATAGGTGGAAACAAAGACGGAGGGCGAGCGGGGCAGACAGAGACAGATGGACGGAGTAAAGACAGGGACGGGAGAAAGAGAGATGACTGCTAGTGACCGGCCTTTGTAGATGACTGTCGTTGCTCACTTTTGAGTCAGCTTCGGCGAGGCAAAGTCTTAATGACTCACGGCCCAATACTCTGCATAATCAAGCTGTGCGTCTGCGGGTCTGTGTGTGTGTGTGTGTCGATGCATGTGTGTGTGTGTGTTGCGCGTACGAGCCACTAGTCTTGTAACAGAGAACTTTATTACCATCTGTTCCCACACATGCTTATTTGTTTAGCCGTGACACGCACGTCTTCTTCAATCGCTTTGCTATTTTTTCTCTCTCCCACTCTGTGCCTCTTCCAATCACCTCTCCTTTTGTGTCCTCCCCTCCCCTCTGCCTCGCTCCCCGCGTGGAGAGGTTGTGTTCCAATAAATAGCGTCCGACCACAAAAAAAAAGGGAAAAGGAAAAAGGAAAAAAAAAAAATCACGACCATTATCTCAGTGGCTTCCTAACTACCTCGCTCATCTTTGGAACCGCGCTCCAGCCATTTTAATCAAAGTGTGAGTGTCAGCCTGTCTGAATGTTGAGTGTGTGTGTGTTGCCTTAGTACCTGTAAAGGCCATTAGGTGGAGCTGGTGCCTGACTGAGAGAAAAAGGGAGAGAGGCAAAGACGGATAGCTGAGTGCAACCCAAGGTAAGGTCTCACTCTTTTCTACCTGTTATCCCAAAATTTCTCTGGCAGCGTGTTTTTTAAAGGTGTCCGACTGTGTGCTGTAGGCTGTGAGTGCTTGTGTCCAGGAGCATTACTATTTATGGTACAGTGAGTGTCACTTGGTAGTAGAGAAATACAGAGAAAAGAAAATAAAAGTCTTTTGGTGCCTGGATTTTTTTTTTTTTGCTGGAAAGAAATAACAATTTTTTGTAACATACATTTAATTAGTCACAGCAGGGAAAGCAAAAACAAATAATAGGTGTTGCTACTAATAATAACATGTCCAATTAAGCCTCATACCTGCAAAAAAACCTGCACAACACCAGAAGGAACAATGTAATGCACTGTGTCATAAATTACACCTGTGTTTCTCCTGCTATGACTCACCAAAAGCCTTGCATTGATATAACCGAAGATACATGAATTATTGATACAACCGACGTCTGTTAACAGCGAGTAAGAAAGGACGTTATCGTTTGCTTTTTTTTTTTCTTCCGTCCACAGTGAAAGCTCTTTTGAATTCGAGCTCTCGCGAATGTGCTTGAAATCAGCTAGACACAGTGTGAAATTCCTCACAATAAGATCCAGACATTTCAGAAACACACAGACCATCCCTTGGATTTGTGAGAAAAAAAAAACAACACAAGAAAAAAAAAAGAAGAAAAAAACACACAGACGCACATGCACCTGTGCAACCACAGATCTTGTTGGCAGTTCACAGAA
The DNA here is from genome assembly GCF_000690725.1 of Stegastes partitus. Lineage (NCBI taxonomy): Eukaryota > Metazoa > Chordata > Actinopteri > Pomacentridae > Stegastes > Stegastes partitus. The sequence goes on along the minus strand of NW_007577847.1, from coordinate 511,244 downwards.
AAAGGGACGGTAGCCTGGAGGAAGGGCAGGTGTCCACAGATGGAGCTCTCTCTGTGTCTCTCTCTCTCTTTCTCCGCCACAGATGGACCCAATCACACCTATTTCTCTCTCACATGCCCCATAGCTACATAATCAGCGCGAGTGTGTGTGTGCGTGTGCGCCTCTGACTTGTTTATTGTCACATAAAAGGGGTGTCTTCTGAATGAGTCTCTAAATATGCATACGTCTCGGGCGAGTTTAGCCTACAGCGGAGCACATGTGGTGTTTACTGTGTGAAGCTCCGGCTAAGCAACGAGGATATACTGGGCTTCTATTTACCCATCAGTGTGGTCAAGCCAAAGTACGTCTTAGAGTAAATATGTGCTCAGTCAGGTGGGCTTATTTCCTAGAACACACATAAACAAAAATTAATCTGAAGATTCGAATATGTCTTAATTTCCTGCATATTTGGTGACAGCTGAGCACGTGGACGGCGGCCTGCAGAGGCTCTGTCTGTCTCAGACGGCAGGGGGTCCCGCCAGCCAATGGGACCACCCGATCTGCAAAGCAGGAAGTGAACCACCCGATCTGTCATCTGTCTTCATAAACCCACCAGTCAGGACCCTCCTAATTAGTCACCATGGAAACCATGGCTAATTCCCTGGTCTGCCATGCCAATCACGTCCTGTCTGTGGCAGCAATCAGAAAGGCACATTTATCCACCGCTGGGCCGGATCCCTATAACAGATGTGTGTGTGTTGGTGGGTGCTTTTGTGTGCAAGTGTATGCGTGTGGGCGGTTTCGGGGAGTTTGTGTGTGTGAGCTTGTCAAAGGCCTGTATTTCCTTAGACAATGTTGCCTTTATCTTATGAAAAAAAAAAAGCACATTACGCCTGTCTAGCTTGTAAATTCATAATGTTTGTTCAGATAGGAGGCAGATGTGTCAGAGCTGCTGAGAGGGGTGTGTGCCACGTTGTGATTGTCTGTGGGAACTGTTTGATTAGCTTGACGAGTCCTAGCAGTCCCCTCACACCCACAAAGCAATCAAACAACTATTATATGACTGGCACACAAACACAAATACACACACGGATACAGACACAGAGGCACGGCGACGAAACACTTAACCTTTTTCCCTCGGAGGTCAGACTCCTCTGCCGGCCATGCTAAATATGACCCCCCGCCGATCTAAAATAGCCCGCACAATTCACACATGGAGTTCCGGCCACTTTGATTTTTCAAATGAAAAGCCCCACCGCATTTAAATACGCAATCAATTAATCAAAATTGAATTAGAGAAGGCAAATACCTCGAAATAACCTTGTAAATATTGAGGGACACACACATGAATAAATTATGGATTGATTTGGGAGAGGGGAAACCCGTGTCGCGACCATTTCTTCCCATCAGCTGCCTGTCAATCACTGTAATCACCGTCAATTGGAACGAGCTCACCAGAGGGTGGAGGGGTGTGGGGCGGGTAGGTGGTGGTGGTGGTGGTGATGGGGGGGCCCTGACACACAAAGACTCGGCACACCAACTTCAAATCAATGACCAAAAAAGAAGAAAAAAAAACCCAAAAAAAAAAAAAAAACCCACGTACATTCAAAATCGCAATACTGGCATTCGCGGATGCCAATCTCAACTTCAAGGGCACATCAAAGCCAAGTTCTATTCAGATGTATGCCGTTTGATCACCAACCACCGCCTCCACCGTGAACTCGCACATTCTCGCACACACGCTCTCCGTCATATGTGTATATAACCTACATCGCGGCGAGGCATTAAAATTCAAGATGTGTAAGTTGGGGAAAAAAACGAGAAATAATTCAAGATCCGCGTGTGTGTCCGTCCACAGCAGGAGGAAACGGGGATGGATGGGCTACAGTCAAGTTGCAGCGTGGGCTCTATTGTTCCTTACAGTGCTGTCTACAGAGAATATAGCACAATGCCATCTGATCGCTGTAGTGACAAAGAAGTATCCTCGGGGTCTTACCTGTCTCATGAGAGAGGGTCTTGGTTCTTCCTGTGTTGCCGGCGTGATGCATCGCTCCGTACTTGTCGCTCTCTCTGATTAACCCTCGACCCTTATCTCCTCTCCTCCACGCTCCACTCCTCTCTGCTCCCTTAAGAGTCCTCTTTTCTTGATTCTCAATCTTTCGCGCCCCTTGTTTTCCCCCCTTTGCTGCCAAAAGTCCTCGCCGCTCGCTGGCTGGCTCGCTGGCTCGTTCGCCTTCTCCCTCAGCCGCTGCTCTTCTTCACTCTTGTTTCCCCCTTTCTTCTCCCCTCTCTGTCTGTTTTCAGTGAGCTCTGTGAAGCCACAATCCGCTACCTGAGCGCCGTAGCGGGAGGAGAGAGAGAGGAGAGGCAGGAGGACGCACACACTTCTTCGCGCTACACAGTGTGGATCGACACACCAGCACACGTGTAGCTGTTGCACTGCAGCGGTGAACGCCACACACCAAAACACCAGAGGGGGGAAAAAAAAAAGAAGAAGAGATGAGCGCAATGCCCTGCACTGCTTTTTTTTTCTTTCCAGGAGACTGCAGGTCTTTTTTTTCTCTCTCTCTCTTTGGTCTCCCTCTTGTTTTCTAGTCCTCTGTCCTTCTTTTTTTGCTCAATCCGTCACAGATCAAGGCCGGCTCGGGCACTGGAGGGGAATGGATGGATGAGGAAACACTGAGAGTGAGAGTGCCTTTCAGCCTGTGGCAGGCAGAGTAGAAGACAAGGAGAGATGTGGCTGTGGCTCCATCCTCCATCTGCCCACAGCTGAGACTGAGAGCAGACTCAACACACCCGCTCTCTCTCCCTCTCTCTCTCTCTCGCTCGCTCTCTCTCTCGCTCGCTCTCTCTCTCTCCCAGCAACGTCGCACCACCGAGATGGAGGGGGAGGAAGGATGACGGCGGGAGCTAACGAATGAGCCAAAGGAGAGAGAGGAAAAAAAAAAAAAAAGGGGGTAGGGGTGAGACAGTGAAAGAGGGCGAGCGTAGTGGTGGAGGGAAAGGAGGAGGTAGGAGGTGGCAACAAGGGCGGGAACACGCAATGGAGCCCACGAGCGCTCGGGAGCGAAAGAGTGACAGAATCATGGGAATGTGACAAAGCATGCACATCAAAAGGCGAGCCGGGGAGGAAAAAAAAAAAGAGAGGGAGGAGGAGAAAGGATTAAATGATATATAGGAGATACAAGCGAGTGGGTGGTGAGAGGAAAAGAAAGGAGTTGAGGCAAGGTGGAAGGAGAGGAAAAGACGGGGCTGAGGTTAAAAGGAGAAAAGATGAGGCAGCGGAGCAGGGATGCGGAGCGGGAAAGGAGGGAGGAAGGGCAGAGGACACTGCGGCGATGAAGCCAGTAATATGTCAGATCTCACATGGGCGCGCTCACATCCACATAATGTCCCTAAACAGGAGCAGAACAATGTCAAACAACGCAGGAGGATGGCAGCCACAGATTTCTGCTTTTTTTTTTTCTAGCAAACTCTCCCCCCTGCAACCACACATCAACCTCACATGATATAAAATCATTGAAAATGAGCAATCATTTTCAAATTAAGGATTATACAGCTTCCCAGATATGGATAAACAGCACACTGAGCATGAAGCTAGTCAGATAATGTTTGTGTCTCTGTCCCCCTCACACAGACTCCAGCCACCAGCTCAGGTAGCAGGTTACCAGGTGAGTGAAGGTCCTCACGCTGCCCAGTAGAGGGCAGACATCCTGTCACACATCAACCACAAGGCTGAGGTCATCCGGCTCATCATGCTATTATAATATTAACATAATCCCACATTACTGCGCACATTAATCAGCATTCAGTATGCATCCAGACACATCACTTAAGTCACTTATAAGACATTATACAGCCCTGCATCATCAAAGCTCTTCATCATCGGGAGATAATTCAGCGTCACTGAGATGAATGATGCTTTAGCTAGTTAGTTAATGGTGAGCCAATGTGGAAAATTGGTGTGTTTTTCTTTCCTCTTTAACAATATGGAACCAGTATGGACGGGGCAACTGCTGCCACACATGTGATCTAAGAGACTACGCTCACACAGATTGAAGAGCGGGGTAGAAAATTGCTGCTCAGAAGAAGAAGAAGCTGTAGCTGACACAAAGCAGGTGTGTGTTGCAATATAGAGGGATAATAGGATGAGCGGTAAAAGGACGACCCCTGAGCCACCACTCCAGAGGACCACTGTCAGCCTCATTTTCCATTTCTTCATGTGACATTCTCCGACGCCATCTATCATCCTCAACGAGTCACACGACGACTCGTGCGCGACGGCAACCCCCCCCACCCCCCCGCCGTGCACATACGCCGTTGGCATGTGTGAGCACGTACACGCATGCTCGCACATATGCATGGGGAGATCAAGAGCGGCACACCAAGGGCCAGATACTCGGTCCCCCCTCGGCACACACACTTGCATACACAGGTGTTGAGAGTCGATTTACAGCAGGAAGGGAGGGCGAGAAGAGGGGAGGAGAGGGGGGATGGCTTGTGGTTATGACTTCATCATATTAAAGTTGAGAGCGCGGCCCAGGTAGAATCGGAGGGAGCGCGGGAGGAGACGCTGGATTTCTAGATGAGGTTCACGTCGATTTGTCATGATAAAAAACCCATCTGAGACAGAAACAAATTGCTTTCTTGAAAACACCTTGTAATACTTCATCATGCACACACACACACACACACTGCGGGACGCACACACGTGTACGTAGACGCACACGCACACATGTGAGCGGAAAGTGATGCATTTTCGCACGCAGGTTATTTATCAATGCCATTCAACATCATTATACCTGGCATATCTGTATAACCATATATATTGGATGTATATGTGGAGAGGCTCCCACTCCACGCGATTCACCAGAGAGTCCATTCAACCTGCCGTAATTCGGTATGGAGGACACGAGGCTGTACAGAAAGGATGTAAAGAGAAGCGGAGGGATGTGTTCGGAGGGACGACGAAAGGGAGCACACGGAAAGGTCACGCAGGCAAAGGTGCGCGAGGATCATGTAGAACCGCGAGATGAAGTAAAACCTCTGAACATTAAGCCTTTTATGCAGATTTACACTCTCTCTTTATCTCCCCGTTACACTCTGAGGTTAATATCAGGTTTTCCAAAACTCAAACTAGGTAGGTTGAATCGCAAGCTGTCAATTTACACAATCCTACTGTGCTATTTCGGATATTTCCAATTCTTTTTTATTTGCTGTCTCTTCGCCTCCTTTCTTTTCTCAGTGACACTTTTAGTTCTTCCCCTCCCCACCACCCTCCCCTTTTTACCTTTGCCTGTTTCCATCCACCTACTTCCCCTTGTTTCTCCTCCCCGCTACCTGTCTCCTGAACTGAAACACAGAGGGATAGGAAGAAGGAAGGGCGGGAGGGAGAGGGAAGGTGTGCTGTAAGGTGCCCCATGGGTTGAACATGGTCATTTGTCATGAGGCTGAAAGCTTAAGAAAAGACTAGTTAACCTTTACAGCTGATCCCCGTGAGACACAGGAAAAAACACAGACCAGCAAAACACCTCCAGGAGGAAGGTGGACCCTGCATGCATGCGCGCACACACACTCGCATGTTCTGCAGAAATCGATAGTGGTGAAACCGTTCTACGGGAAGCAAGAGGAGGTTACCAGTTTTTTTTTTTTTCTTTCACTCCACCCTCCCCAACTCTGGCTCTTTTCCCTCAGTGCAAAGCCTTGCCGTCTCCATGGTCCTTTTCCTTCCTCCTTCATCCCCCCCACCCCCATCCTTGTCATCCCCACACCCTGCCAGAGTAATTAATCACCTTGTGCTAATGAGCTATTAACTAATGACAGATTGACATGCCTCTGCCAGTGTGCGCATGTCTGAGTGTGTGCACGAGTGTGTGTGTGTGTGTTTGGAAGCATACGTGAGCGTCGCCAGAGCCACCCTCGGCACACTAATGTGATTAATAAGGTTAAGCTCTTATTAGGGAGGGAGCGCAGGAAGTACACGCACATGTGCCACAAAAAAAAAAAAAAGACACGCATGTATGGGCGCAAACACACAATAAATGTATTCACAACGAATGACTGGTGTCAGCCTCCTGTAAGACTTAGCATGAATAAAACTAGGGCACAGGAAAGAAAGAAAGAAAAAAATCACATCAAATGCTTTACCTTTCACCATATATTCTCATTACCCAGAGGCTGACTCTGCTATACACTATCACATCTCAGGGAAAAAGAGGGGGAGCATTCCAGTAATGCATTTCTCTACAACTGAGCTGAAACCTCGCTTTTTAAAAAACAAACAAACAAACAAAAAAAACCCTACTGTTGTTTCTTTGTCAACATTTTCATTCGTTTGTCAACACTTTTACACTCATTCCGTTGACGAATCATACGAGCCCATGAAGATCAACAAAGCGCTGTGTGCTTATCTTGCTGTTCTTGACGAGAAAAAAATAAAAAGTCCTCTCTATCCACACACACACTATCACACACACACTCCTATCACCTGAAGACCGGCTTCAGCACCACAGACAGCAACACAACGGAGGCGCTTTCTAAACACATCGCCGGCGTCCTCAGAACAATGTCCTTGTTTCAGTTCACAGTGTGAGGCTCCTTTTTCGTAATAACGCTCGCATCCTAATGGACCGAAACAATTACGGCGCGAAAGGGAGGCACTTTATAAAACTGTAACACAAATAGGAATGTGTTGCTCGAGACAGGTAGTTACAGTGGAAGAAGTCTGTACCTGGAGTCTGTTTAATCAGATGTATTGGACTTTAAAGCCTCTCCTCTGCAATTCCAAGAGAAATGTAGTTACAGCACGATCATTTGATACTCAAGAGAATCCTTGCACTACATAATAGGGAGGCTAACCTAGCTGCATGCGAGTGCATAACTGCGACTGTGTAAACGCGCGCGCCGGCACATGTACTGTACTGTATGTGTTCGCGCATCTCTGTGTGTGTGTGTGTGTGTGTGTGTGTGTGTGTGTCTGTGACCTAACAGTGTGTCCCTCCGGAGAAGTTTTGGCGCATACCGAGACTCATTTGCATTCTTGCAGCTCTCTCATTTTTTTCCGCGGCTTTAGAAGTGAACAGCTGCTTAATGGTCATAGCTCTTCAGAGACAGGACATTGGGAAGCACAGAGGGGGTTAGCCAGGGTTTCTGCACTGCCAAGCACACGCGTACATGGGCGCAGGCGTAGACACACACACGCTGATGCACACACCAGGTAAAGTCTGGTTCAGCGATGGTTCCGAGAGTGAGATGTGACCATTTAGCAGATGTTCCTCCTTCCCCCAATAGTGACTTTGGAGGCTTTCCACACTGTTTAATTTAACTACAATGGAAGACAAACCTAGATGCTCGTGCATTATACGGCAGCCGCTGTGACAACAACAGAGAGAGATCCTTTGCTCGGTATAGCAGAAACAATGCCGCCCGTTTGTTTTTAAAAGGGTAGAATTAATGCATGTGTTAACAGCGAGCACTATACTGCATGTTCCGAGCAACTGATAGCGGGAATAATACTGATTCTGTACACCAGTGAAATCACTGAAATCTGGAGTTTGGAGAGGATGGATGGGTGGACGGAGCAGTGGAGGGTGTTTGTAAAACCTGATTTAAAAAGCAAAAGAGGGGATTGTCAGGGAGGTTGAGTGCTTTTTCTATTTTATGTTGAGCTCACGAATTTAAACCCTGCACCGCAGACACACTGACACACATCCAAGCACAAGTACATGAAATGGCCTTCATCTCCATGCTCATTTGACTGTTTGACTTGCTGACACACACCGACGCGCTGTGTTTCACGAGATGTTAAAAGAAGGGTTTTGTTGAAATAAAAAGCAAAGTAAAAGAGGGTTATCGGTGGAGAGCCGCCGTGGTCCGATAGTGTTCTCCTCAGAACAGAATCTTGACCTTTACATCTCCAAGATTACTCAAATGTCCTCACATTGTCAACAGAATGTCAACGTGGCAGACCCAGACACGTGCACAAAAAAGCACCGGAGTGACTGATTGACAGCCTTATTGACCTTCGAAATGAAGGCGGTACGGGGAGGGAGCTCTGCTTTAACGCGGACGTTCTATGTGTGGTCCTTATGAAAAATTCATACAAACCCTGTCTCCATAAAATTACATTTGTCTCCACCTAAACTGTATTATCAATTATGCTTTGAGGAAAACACATTTTCTCTAAGATTACGTTTGTGACACAGCACAAATACAAATCTAATCAACATGCATTTACCATTAATTTTACTGCTTTATAGTCGCTCTTTTTTTCAGCTAATCAATCGCATATTAGGTAAGAAGGGACTCTTCGACTTGATGAGGTTTAAAAAATGCTGTGAAAGGGTTGTATTATAACCCCAGCTGTACTTTTTTCTAACTAAGCTAACCTAACACTAAACCTAAGTAGTGTCTAGACTTAACCAGGCTTCCAACCCTGGGATTGTCTTAAAATGAACCGAGCAGCTTTGGTGTCTAAACCTAACCAGACTTTAAGGGAAAACTGTCAGTAGACATTGAGTGAAAACAAAACTCTTTGACCAACCTATCTTCACTCCATAGCGTGATTGGGTTCATTTTGTCTGCTCTGATTATAGGTATAAGGTTTCTTTTTTTTTGTTATCAGACAATGAGTATTTTGAAGTAGGAGTTGTTTTTTACCTTGACATGTTTCGACTGTCACTTCAGTCTTTCTCAGAAACATCACTGACGTCTGCGGTGACGTGTCTTTATCAGCTGGTCGTTTCCTGAAAGAGTGACCCACCTGGCAATCTGTCAGATTTGTCCGACAGACAACCTGTTCTGCTTTCTTGAAACCTAAAACCAGCCATATCAGACCACTGCAAAAGAAACAACCTCATCACGGATTGGGACAACGCAAAGACCATCGCATCGGAGAGCAACAAATTCAAACATTGGATCAAGGAGGCCATGAAATCAGGAGGCGAGCCAAAGACACCATGATGAGGGGGCATTCATGCTGTCCCACACATGGGACGCTCTCCTGCAGAGACCACCAGGCGGCAGGAGGCGTGGCCTGTCGGGCAAATCTGACAGATTGCCAGGTGGGTCACGCCTCCAGGAAACCACCAGCTGACATGTCACGACAGATGTCAGATGACGTTTCTGAGGAAGACTGAAGTGGCAGTCGAAACATGTCGAGGTAAAAAACAACTCCTACTTACAAATACTCATTGTCTGATAACAAAAAGAAAACCTTTTATCCCTCTTTTCTCTTTTTTTTTTTCTCCCTCTTATATGCGACTCTTGTGTATCGTCCAAAAAAATGGAGGAGAAGCTCCAAACAGGTTGTGAAAGGCCTGTATTCAAATCTTCATATAGTTTTGGTGCCTAAACCTATCCAAAGAACACGTGAAAAGAAATTTAAGTGTAAGAATAATGGTCCCTCACAGGACACAATCAGTGGCCTTCTGGGTTCTGCTGCTGACTTGCGCCACAATCCTCCTCTGCTACGTCTTTGTGTGGACTTTGCAGCTCTTTCAGTATGGAAATCTCTCTGAATAAATCATGTTTCTTTCAAATGTTCAAAATAGTTTGCTTGTATAATAATATACTTTCTGCAAAACGTAGTTGCTTATAAGCAGGTTTTCTCTAAAAAAAAAGGTTCAATATAATGGATTTGTGCTATAATCATTTTTGCACAGAGACCCAAACATGTCTATTTGACTTTCTGTTCAAGAGGCTGCTAATAAACACCTCTCCGGGGGTACATTTATGTAGACATTTCAGAAATTACAGACATTTATGTGTTAGTAAAAATCAAAACATTTCACTGGCAGCGTCACGTTACCATCAGCCTGCCACAAACTGTGATGGCATCATCAGCAGATTTGTTGACCATCCAGCAACAGCTGATTACACCATCCAAACCTCTTGCCATGTTGGAGGACAGGTCCACACTCCAACAACTGTGTTTGGTTGTGACTCACCATTACTGGATGAAGCCAACTTATTTTTATGAAACCCTTGTGCCTCACTTGAAAAAAAAAGAAAAAAAGTGTTGTTTTGTTGTTGTCTGAGGCCAAAAATGTCTGCGTCAACAAACTGACACCACAATATTATACATTTCACTGGCTTGGATCTTTTAACCAGCTTCAGTTCTGCCCATCACTACCAAGCATTCATTCATTTTCAGCCTTTAAATGCCAGTTTGTGTACATAATGCCACCGTTGTACACAGAGAAAGAAGCTGAATTAATATTCGTTGACAGAAAATGCTGGCTGACAGTCTCAACTTGGGATATAAACGGCAACTTCAGTCACACATTTTTTTAGTATATATATCAAAAAAGCAAAAAGGTAGAAATTTATCAACACATTTTGTCTAATGATTGCAGTCATGATGCTGCGTGTGACGACTTCTTTCATTCTTTCAGCTGTAAATATATTTTCCACTGTATTGGCTCCAGCTTGTTGCTTGCAGAAGCTATTATAAATGACACTGTTCTGGTCTCGTGGGCTCTGCATGGCACTTTCTCCTGATAGTAAACATGCAACAGCAGCCTCAAGATAACAATGTACAGACGCACGGGCATAGATTTCCCTCCAATAAAAACACGAAAGAAGCAGAAAGTCCAGATCTTTATTTAATTATGAGCTCAAACAACCACCATATATATAGTGGAAAATTGAATTAGATCCATACACATCGCATTATATTTTGATTTGTCACTTGGTGCCTCGATATTGCGTTTTCCTCGACGTACATAAAGACATTTCTGCCGCAGAATTGATGCAGAAAAGACACAAATTGGTGCATTAAGATTCGCCAGGATGCAGGAAATGAAGTGTCTGACACTCAAAATGTTCCTGGGGGAGGAACCTCGAGACTTAATGTGTCAAATGAAACCTACGTCCATGGATGCATGACTGAAGTCAGATAGGACCATTAGACACATAAGGGAATGTGTAAAAGTTTTAAAAACAAGGATACTTTAAAAACTAATTTCATAAATAGACTCTGTTCATTAATCAACTTCACACAAAGTGGCATACCAACTGTTGCTCGGATCTTTGTTCGTTTTGTCACTGGAGGTATTTCGGTTATTACTCTGGCTTTGTATTTGGGGTCATTGCCGCGCTCTGCAGAATAAATTTTGGGGCCTAGAGATGCCTCTTTGATGGTCCTGCGCGATAGAAAAGACTCTAAAGTGAATAAAATATTTGCACAGCGCCGCGTAGGAATGTAAATGTCGGTAATAAAAGCAGAAAAGAAAGATATAAATACAAAAGACAATCTCAAGACGCTCCCATTTCTGGATGCTGATGAGCACCCGAGAGGATTTGGAGGACCCAGATAGGACAAGCGCCGGGTTGGGGTGGGGGAGACGAGACAGCTCTCACATAGAGACAAATGACCTCCCAACATCACAAACACGGTGGGTCTGAGGAGTACAAGGTAAATAAAAGTCTGTATACATAGAATAGAGAAGGCAAAACACACAAAGGGAGACGCTGAGAGCTAGATCAAACACGAGGATTGATGGGCTTGTAATTTTCTCTTTTCTGTCCGCTAAAGATGATGAATCCCTCTATGAGGAATTTAATCAAACTCCCAACAAAGACCACAGGTACTGCAACAAACCTGTCATGGGTAAGTAAACAGAGCAGTACAAACAAATACAAAGCCTGTGTGTATCCTGAGGGGGGAAATAAATAAAAAAAAATTCTTAAAGTCTGAACTCAATTAAAAGCTTTAGCGTCCCTACATAAACAAACACTACATTACCAGAAACATGTATTTTCCAGGAAACAAGGAGCTGATTTCCAGCTGGAAAGTGCGTATCTGCCCTGAATTCGCTCTTTACTGGGCAAGCCGAGAAGATTACGATGCCTAAGTCACACAGATCAATACACACAAACTACGGCCAAATGAATCGCCTGCGACAATGTAAGGACGAGCGCTAAAAATGTGTGTGCACGGAGGCAAAATCAGGCTGGGATGGAGAGCGCTGTGGATGTCCTGTCCATGTGAGCTCATTGTTGCTCTGAGCTGTGTGCGCTTAAAATAGTTATTGTTAGTCGATAAGCAATTTCTGCGCGAGAGGCTTGAATGTACCGTCCATTAATTCATTTACAGTACAAACTCCCAATAAAAATGAACAATAAAACATGCATAAAAATAGAAGGAGATGCAAGAGAGAAAGACGGCAGAGGAGGAGAAAGGGAAAAGAAAAAAAACACAAGCGAGTTTGGGGGTTTCTGTCATTATGATGGATAGATCGAGTGAATCGGGGCTCCCAGAAGGAGAAGTATAAAAATAGGATAGCACCTCTCCCTTGACACCGCTCCTCGCTGCACATTTATCGAATCACGAGCCTCCTCTTCCTCCTGTTCCCGCCTCCCGCTCTCCTTTCACCTATGACTCCCCAGCACCTTCCACCCGCCCGCTTTCTAGACATCGTCTCTCGGCATCCTTCCTCCTTTGTGCCCGTTTCCTCCTTCGCTTACACCTTCGCCCAGCGCAGAAAACGAGCAAAACCTCCGTCCCGCCGGGGCTCCTTCTTCATCACACTCAGCCATAGAGGGTTTAACTATTTTACTGATCCCAGATGACACACTAATACAGCACACTGGCTTCTTTTTTTTTTTTTTCATAAAAAACCTATATTTACACCCAGGGATTGCTTAGAGACCCTTCTGTCCTTTTATCTCCGCCGCCTTGCCCTGCTTTGTATTCATGCTGCTGCACAGATACAGCACATTGAAACTAGTGGTCTATGAGGGATACTAATGGAAGCCGTTCAGAGCACCACTTATTGTCCTGTGTGTCTCAAATGCTCAACAAACCAAACAGCACTGAGACCACTAAGGCAGGAAAGAAGAAGCGGTCCTCCGCCGCGGTTTTCCCCAAGTTTTTCCACTCAAGCCTCGCTTCCATTCTTCTTCTGTCCTCCCCAATATCTATCACTTTCTCACTCATTAACCACACCCCCCTTTGCCATCCCTCCATTCCTCTTCCTCTCTCCGGAGAGGAAAAACAAACAGCTGTCAGGGTCAGGCTTGCAGATGAATTCCAAATGACTTTGAAGGGCAGAGGGGGCCGACCAACTTTCTCTAGAGGAGAGGCCGGTTACACGAGCGCATGTGCATGAATACAAGCGCACAAACAGCATAGAATAAATATGGTCCACTCCCCCTACCCGCACACACACACACATAGGCAGATGCACGAGAGGCGGCAGAGTGCAGTTACTCTTTTAATCAATACTGCATCTTAAGTCAGCCCACTGTCAAGGTGAAGGCAGCTCGTGTGTGTAAAGCGGATCTGGTTGCACACGCGTCGTGCATATGCGTGTGCACGAGTGGCTGAAGCTCCCGCGTGACGACACAGATGATGTAAATCTCAGTAACAGAAATGCATTGTGCACAGGTTTGCTCACTTCCCCTCACTTTGATTTATTTCACGAGTCCTCCTCCAAAACTTTCTAAAGACATAAGAAGTCAATTTCTCCTTCGCTGGCTTGCCACCCATGGCTCTATTTGCAGCTCCTCGCTGTGTCAAGATGAGTCGATGAATCATTTTTCATCTTATCAATCATATCTATGCAGTATCTCTCCATCTTGTCTGTTGAGTCCACTCTCTATCACTGTCTGTTGCCATTCATCCATCATGAATAAGAGAGACCTTTAAATGATTCAGTGGAGCTAAGCAAAGGTTTAATCAAGACATTTACATCAGTCTTAATTCTTTTCTGCTGTTTTCTCGCTGCTGGAGTCCTGTGAAGGGACCTCGAGGGTCTCCGGTCCTGGGATTTTCTTCCTGCTCACATTGTTGACGCATTGTTGTCTTTCGCACTGATTCATGTTGCGGTCACGCTGACTTATTACAGTCAAACCAAGACTTGTAAACAGCGTCACATGGACTGACAGGTAGCTCGATGATTGAGCCACTTGGGGAAGTCCAATAATAGAGATTTATTAAAGTGCTCGTGCAGAAATAACTGATCATGACCAGTTGTTTAGCTCTTACCAGAATAAGGTTCCACGCCAGCCCAAACAAACCAAACCAAACAGGATCGGGCAGCAGAGTTACTTTGGACCGTAACAACCACATTTGGTGTGGAGGCACGAGGCATGTGCAGGAAGCCCAGTATTTATATCTGAGTTTGTTGAGGAGCGGAAATGAAAGCGGAATTAGACATAATAATCCTGTTTTGGTTTTTATTACACTCCTATATTTTAGGATATTAAGGTATAAATATTAGAACTGTTAATAAGTTCCTATTAAATGTATGACCACTTAAATGTAATTGTTTATTGTTTTTAGAAATTGAGGAATAATCATTTGTCCAGTGTGACACATAGGTAGACAAAGCAGTACACTGTTAGAGCTAACACAGGCTAATCTTATCCTCTAGATTAAATAAAATCAGTTTCTCATATCATCCAACAAGAAAACAAAAGACGAGTAACATCTCGACTACCTCAGCAACAAGTTAAGATGAAATAAATCGTGGAATAGCGATGTATTATGTTTAGCTTCTGTTTTGTTTTGCACAAGCAGGTTGTCTAAAAATGACAACTTAACTAATAGTGTCATTCTGAAATCTTATGAATCTTCTAAAGACTGCGCCGTGGTTGAAAACGCTTCCAGTCTGAAAACACCACAAAGTCTGTGTCCATTCATCTTAGACTTAAGTTGTTTACTTCCAGTTTTTCCTCAAAGTTTGGTTAGGTTTAGGCACCATTGCTATTCTAGCAATTTCCAGGCTTTAGTTGACATTTACACGATAAGCAACTTGGTTGAGGTTTTGCACCAAAACTACTTAAACTCACACATTTTGGATAAAAAAAATCTGAGCCTTTAGCAGCATGTTTGGAGCTTTTTCTCTGCTTTCTGGGTTATCAGGGGGACAGCCCCATCGAATACATGATCAGCTAACTGCAAAAGAGAGACAGTGAAGCAGCAGGATAAACGGCAAGGATGCTGATAAGAAGCATTTGTGATGTTACAAACAAACCTAAGTTGGTAGAAAACATGCTTCCCTCAGACTCAGTTAAGTTGTATAGGGACTCGATGTTTGACGGGGCTGAGCAGCCGATGCACAAACACCCGTCTTACGAGGAACACCAGCTAGTTGACATGTTTTTTCTTCCTGAAAACAAATAATTTGAAAAAAAATGTTTGTGGGAAACACATATTTGCAAAAAAAAAAAAACCCTCCACTCATGCTCTGCTGAACACTGTATTCAGATTTGAATCCACACCTTGTCTGACCCAGAAACAAACACCAGAGGAGCCTCAGTGTTCCTTGACAAGAATTCTTTGGACCTTTTCCAAAAAAAAAAAGTAAAAAAGCATTCACTTGGGTTGTGGGTATGACTCACATCTTTTTCATATTACAGTGCAGTCGCCCATTGTGCCCTGTATGGGTGCATGTAAACTTATTATGCTAATCTGCCTCCCATCTGTATATTTTATAAGAACCCCACAGCGATGCGACGCATGTTTACTACATGTTTGCTCTTCCTCTTGTATTTGTCTTTGGGGGTAGATAAGATCGTGATGTCTGACTGGTTTCAGTGTTAAAAGGATTACAGAAATGTATATATTTTTTGGAATAATTATCAAGCCACATGTTACTTGTACTTACGTCTCACGGAGCAGGTTTCAACAGGGGCTGACGAAACCTAATTCAAGACTTTATAGCGCTTGGGTATATGTCGGTGTGTACGTGTCTGCTTGTGTGTGTCTGTTAGACCTTCCAAGTCTTTGAGTTTTGGCAGGAAGATCAGAGAAAATGTGTGTGTTGTTATGTTTGTGTGTGCGTGCGTGATTGTGTGTGTGACCAAGAAAGAGAGAGAGAGAGAGAGAGCGAGCGAGAGAGAGGGAGAACCGAGTAGGCATGAAAGTGAGATTCTGCTCTGAGACGTTTGATGTCGAAGAACAGCGTCTGCTGTCTGTCTGCCAACTGCCAACCCTCTATCACCGTCCCAACACATGGCCTCCGCAAAGTGTGTGCATGTGTGTTTTTGTGTTTGTGTGTGTGTGTGTGTGTGTGTGTGTAAGTGGCCTGATTAGGCAGGGACTTGGCTTTGCGACATCGCTACAGAGCTAGTTCGACTCATAACGCGCACCTCGCCGTGTAACGTGTGGGCCTGAGAACGCAAAACAGGATTTAGTTTTGAATCACATGACAGAGACAAGGAGAGAGAGATGAGGGAAAAGATGTGCGTGCATGTGTGTGTGTGTGTGTGTGTGTGTGTGTGTGTGGGCGTATTGGAAAGGGTGAGTAATCTCTCACTTTTCATACCTCTCATCCCACACCAGCAATCTTTGGATGGGTCCTTAACATACAGAGTCAAGTGCACTTGGGGCTAATTGTTAACTGATGTATGTGTGGTTCCCTGCTCATGTATGTGAGCTCTCCCGCGTGTGTTCGCGGCAACACCGTGTGCTGCAGAATACTCCAGATATTACAAACACGCTACTCCTGTTTACATCTCCAACTTTGTCCAAGTAAGATAAATGAGCACAAAACACATATAAGACAAAACCAAAAAAAAAAAAGATGATGAAATGCAAAAAGCAAACGAAAGATGCCGTCTTCTATATTTGGCCTCAGAAGGCCAAGGGATGCTTTTATGATGAATTCTAGTTAGGTGGGAAGAAAAAAAAAAAAGATTCGGCAGACGTGTGAAGAACTGAAAGATGGGGGAACAAAAGCAATGAAAGAGAAATGGAGAAGAAAGGCAGAAATGAGATCTGTTAAAAAGTCAAACACTTGTCATTGACTCACACTCGCAGACATGCATGCCTACGCAAAGTTAGGCACAAACAAACAAAACAAAAAAAAAACAGTGATTGAGGTACGAACATACACGCACACACACACACACACACGCAAAAACATACTGAGATACTGGCAGAGCAAAAGGCTAAAAGATCAGGTGAATCTACTGAGCAAAGACACATGAAGCTTTCTTTCGCACACTTCTTGACATTTTCGCTCTGATAGGGCCAGATATAGCTTTTCTGCCTCCTCGCAGCTCACAGGAACTCATGAAAACACACGCAGTGAGAGTGAATAGCTGGAGACCAAGAGGAGCGGGTTATTTTGGAATAAAAAAAAAAACAGAATATGGTTAAAAAAAATAAATATATATATATATAAAGGCGTTGGAAATGTCCGGTGGCAGCAGACAAATAAGTGCTGCTACTGGAGTGATCCCAGCACCTCGGGTCAGCTACATTGATGAGGAAATTCACAATGCTGAAAGGCTTGAGAAATTGAAGAAGAAAAAGAAGAGAGAGAGGGGGCGCCTTGAATCAAAAGTAAGTAAAATCAATATAGAGGCTCATGACAAGATGCAGAAGGACTCGAGACTGAAAACTGCATTACACTGAATAGATAAAGACGTGTTGCTCTTTTTTTTTTCCTCCCCTCCATTTTGCCAGCGTTTTGTGTCCTCTGGGTTAAAATCGGTACACTGGCAATGTCACGTCTCTCTCGCGCCTTTGGACAGAAACAGAGAGGCGATGGCGGCTTACCGATCCACAATTAGTCAATTCATTTTTAATAGGTTCAGATGGCTGGGTTGCATTAATTAAGCCCAGAGGTGACTGAAGCATACTAATATTGATCTGGTTGGATGATTCTGATTTAGTCCACTGCTGAGGTGAGCAGTAACATGTTACCAGACAACCAGTGCTGCAAACTCAACCTGTCAATCTCATCCAATCTAAATTGTGTCGCTAGATTGATAGGTTGGATTGTCCGGTTCAGGGTCAAGCTGCTATTTTATTAATTTCAGTGGGGTATGAAGGTTCTTCTGTGCAATTATTTTGACAATTTAAAAAAAAAATATGTGTAATACTAGTTTGAAAAATGGACGAAGAGCCATTTTCTGTCAACTCCTACTGACCAGCAGCCATGTTAGATGTACGGTTCTGAATTAAACACTAGAGGAACACTTTGGATCGTTAAATTAAAGGTCATTCCGTGGTAAATCACCCTCAATGTTCATATGTTTAAAAAAACCCAAAACAAACAAACATGTGAAAGCTTCTATTAAGTTAGAGGCAGCTGTAAAGAAAATGATTACTATTATTAGTTTTTGAAATTTGGCCCCTCCTTCTAGGCCTCACCAATTACTTTCATTAAAACATGTACTGAACACCCTGTGGGTAAGTGGAAATTCAACAGTTAATGCTGAAAGTTTTACAGTAATCAGATGTATAACAATAAATAATTTTCTACCCGAACAAAGAATCTTTTTTTTAGTGTCATATCTCCATCTATTATTCATCCATCCATCCATCCATTATCTATACACCGCTTAATCCTCACTAGGGTCGTGGGGGGCTGGAGTCTATCCCAGCTGACTCAGGGTGAAGGCAGGAGACACCCTGGACAGGTCACCAGTCTATCACAGGGCTACACTTAGAGACAGACAACCAAGCACACTCACATTCACACCTACAGACAATTTAGAATCACCAATTAACCTCAACATGTTGTTGGACTGTGTGGGAGGAAGCCGGAGAACCCGGAGAGAACCCACGCTGCACAGGGAGAACATGCAAACTCCACGCAGAAAGATCCCAGTGCCCCCACCGGGACGCGAGCCGGCAACCTTCTTGCTGCGAGGCAACAGTGCTACCAACTGTGCCACCTTGCAGCCCTCCATCTATTGTTGGAAACCAAATTTAGATTTCATACCATATTTTTGCAGTTCTATCAAATTTAGAGATCAAATATGTCTTCAGAGCTAAAAAAACAAAACTGTTTTTAAAGGTATTTTGACGTCTACTTTAATATGAATAATTATTTTAACAAAAAAAGCATTTTTATAGACTTCATAGACTTTTTTAATTCATTATTTTCAAGAAACTCTATGACATGAGTTAAATCAGCTGGCATGGAACGACCTTTAGTTTTAAGATACTGCACATGTGATAGTTTTGTGGTAAAATAAATCTTTTAACACAAACTACTGCTGGTTTTTACAGAGCATTTTGTATAATCAAGTGTTTCAGGTGATACAGCTTCAGTGCATTGAGGAGCATCAGTGTGGACATATGATGACATGAAGGTTTGAACAGGAAGTGGACAAACTCTCCTGGTGCGGCAATCCTGTAAAATGCTGCTGAAATAGACACAAAGCTAATGTACGTTTCAGTTCGAGGCGGGTCTGGTTGCTTTGCTTGCTGACTTGTGCTTTCTGGGTGGATAACTTCCTTTAAACTGGTTGCTGATATTCATGAGGTTGTGTTTCGTTCACACACTCGCAGTTTTGTGCATAAAGACGCAGGCTGCCGGGTGTTTAGTTCATGCCAATCGAGCTTTGATTCGCCGCGCAACTGATCTCAAAGATCAGCTTGGGATTTATGTACTGTATGTATTGTTATTGATCTCAGTGACTTGCTGCTGTCTGCCCTAAAATAGATAGTTATGACTTTGCAAAGGGACCGTTGGGGGACGAAGCCTGGGCTAGTCTAGGCTGACCCATTGATTACGTGTAAAGGTGACCGAGGTGCACTATTGATCGTAACTAGTGGGGCAGATACACCGCCGCATAAAGAGGGCTAAGCTCTCAGTTTGATGATTAGACAGAGAGAGAGGGAGAGAGAGAGGGCTAAAGACAAGACTAAACACATCTCATGCACCAGTTTGCAAAATCAAGACATTATGAAAATGGCAAAATCAAAACAGCTGATACCGATCCAGAGAGTCACAGTCCTCTGTTTTGTGGGCTTACGCCTGACTGCCTGTACAACTGATACTTGGCTTAGCCGTGGAAAGGGTTCAGAGAGGGAGATTTGGGACCAGCTGAGATACCAGTCTGTCTCCATGCTTGGTTATAGAGATGGAAGATAAAGTCAGATACTTGTCTGATGATTAGCCAGCTCTGAGAATTAAGTGGCAAAACAAAGAGGACTTGCACAATCAGAGGTTAGAGACTCTAATATAGATTTATTCATCTCTTCTCTTTCCTCCCGTTTGACTCTCCGCAAAACAAAGCCAACCTATTAAAGCAAGTATTGAGTGGAGAAGAAACAGTTTTAACAGAAATATTGACATCAGTGCTGCCGCTTTTTTTTTCTTTTCTCCCCCTCCTTCTCCCTTTTTCTGCTGAGTAGTGGTGGTTTTAATCAGGGTCTGTTTCTTCGCTCGGCATCCATACGATGACTGAGCAGAGCGGTTATGAACGCGGTGAAACAAATGCACAGCGTATTTGTTAAGTTCCAATAAATTGATTCCGCATCAGTCTGTTTACCTATAATGAAGACCCTACAGATTGTGCTAGATTTGATTTCTGAGACATCTTTTCATCATCGCGTCCCCTGTGGGTCGGAGTAGCCGAGGCACGCCGGGCCTGATCCACTCTTTATTTTACTGCTACAGCGCCGGTGCCAATAGGAAATAGTAACTGCCCAATCAAAGCTAATTACCTAAATTTCCTACTTAATGCTAAACATGCCCGAGAGCTTCAGGCTTATAAGAGGAGTCAGTATGTGTGAACGGTAAGCATCAATAGCAGGAGCACCTCTTTAATCTCAGCTCAAGCGTGGCGTTCTACGGCCGCGTGCTGCACGTGCTCGAACCCGAAGTGAAGACGTTGCACTTTTGGGCTGTTTTTTTTTCTGTGTATCACATACTATCTCAATCTTTCTTTCTATTTCACACATAAACAAACACCGGCCAGCAGAGACTTGCAAGGTAACGCCACGGCATGCCTCGCCATGCTGTGTGGTGCCCCGCGGTGCTGCGCTCCATTCGGTGAGACAGCATGAAGCACAAATCAATATGGATTAAAACTCTGTAAGGAGCTATCCACCGACTTCTCCTCGCTTCATACAGAGGGGGGGGAGGAAAAAAAAAGTGTGCACTTATTATGCTGGATTGCAGATTTCCCCCCCTCCTTCCTTTTAAATCATCAAAAGTGAAGAGTGGGAGATTAACCAGCTCTGGACTAAGGGCCATCCTGACACTTAAGATGAATGCCTGCGCAACGTCCGCCTCATGCCACCCGTGGGCCGTATCCATCAAGCTGCTCGGAGTGCGGCGTGGTGGGGGGGCTGGAATCAGCACCTCATTCCACCTGCCACACCTAGACTGAGTGTCACACATGAGGACGCGCACTCATACGCGCACACAGTGACAGCCCTGGCAGTGGGCCTCAACCCCCACAGCAGTGGTGGGCTTCCCACAGTGCACCGCGGGACACCAGAGATCATCCCGGAGCTTGCAGACAGTCACAGAATGTTAATCCTCAGCCATCTCTTCTACTGTACTGTTAAATCTGGATCTTACTCTCAATTGCTTCTCCTTAGCTCCCCTCTTTCTTTATCCATTACTCTCCACCCTCCCCGACAATCCCCCAGAATCTTCCCCACATTACCAGCTCTAACCCCCTTTCCATCATCTGTTTTTAACTCCATCCTCTCCTCCCCTAAAATCTCCTGATCCGTTTTCTATTCGAAAGCGACAAGACCTCATCCCCATTCTCTCTTATCCCTTTTCTCGCCGCTCCCGGCCCAGCCCTCGCTATCAGCCCCACATTGATCTCCTCATCCCCAAGAACACAAAACACCAATCAGCCTGTCATAATCACTCTGCTGGAGGAGGAAGTGCTGAACGCCAAGCGCAGCTGCTACGTGTTGAAGTAGAGACAGTGGAAAAAGCTAACAGTGCAGCAAAGGGTAGCGGCTTTTTCTTTTTCTTTCTTTTTTTTGGCTCGACGTTTGCTGGATGCGTTCTATTTTTAAAACACGTTTAAAAAACGGGAATATGAAGGTTTATTAACTACACTGTTGATTCCTTTCTGTTAATGATGATACTGATTCTCATTTCTTTTTTTTATTTGTATCGTGGAACAATAAAGTGACAGCTGCTGCAACTGTTCATTCTAAAAATTACAGAAAAACAACCTCTGAATGATATCTGGTCTCCCACAGCTTCGCTTCTCTATTCACTCTGATTTTCTCTCATAAAAATTGCCTTCTACAGCTTGTACGTGTTTTTTTTTTGTTTAGTGTTTTTTTTTTTTTACTACTTGTCTCACAGGACTTTTCATCAGGACACTATGCCTGCTAACTTCCAAACAATAAATGCAGTTTATGATCTGTCAGCAGTCTCCAGACTGTTACTCGGGTCACACTGTGCTTTGTTGTCATACAAAACACATGGACTGCAAAGTTTATGTCTTCACATACCTCAGCATCTTTCCACCACGGGGGATCTGGCAGATCTGCTAAAACAGGAGCTGGAATGTTTGCTGTGATGCATTTAGACCTTACTTAGACCTTGTGAAATACTGTTAAAACTGCAAGTTTTACCCTTAAATTTACCCTTCAGTAGCTACAAAGTTAGATAAGTCACTCTCCCATGCTCTTTGATGCCTTTGCACTTACGACTGGTGTCTGCTTGGTTTGTCCCAGCAATTTATTCTGGTTGGCTCACACGCAAACTGAGTGAAACATCCAAGAGGCCAACTACTTGTGCTTTTAGTTCGTACTGATGGGCACACCGTAGAACTTGCAGGTATGAAAAGGTTACCGCCATCTGATTAATTGATGACTGAATTAGCTGCACCAGTCCTCACTGTCTTTAACACTCTATTACACAAAACGCTTTATAAGGAAGATTAAAGAACGAAAGCAAAAACAGCAATATAAAATTCAAACATCATTCTCCGAGCGGTTTTTACAGAAGATCAATAAGGTTGTTCATTGCCGTTCAAGGCGTCTTCCATCTCGCCGGGTAACAATCGTGAGCGCAGGAATGCGGCTGTGTTAAAACAGTTTCATTTCCAAGACTTTATTCTGCTTTTATTCCTTATTGCAAACATGTCTGACAACATTTCAACCAGTGGTGGTGCTCAGCAGCGCTCTGACATTATTTGTGTGTTTCTTCGTTCTCGTCTCAGAGCCCTATTGTGAAACTACACAACAAACAAAACAGTTGCAGGATACAGTGACATCTGAGGGCAGAATCGTGCTTTAAAATGACTCCAGAGATGTTATATGCTTTTGTGAATAGTTGTTTTTTTCAATAATGTGTTGCAGTTCAAGATGTTTGGTTGCTGTTTGTTTCTGTCTGACAAGCTGCTGGATTGCTGGTATATTTCCAACCTAAGACTGAACTATATTCATGCATTTTGGATCTGTAAAGCTGCTGCCTTCACGTACCTTCACTTTAGTTTCTTTAGAAAGAATAATTTACTTATTATTAATAATGATACCTGTAGACATTACACAGCAAAAACACAGACGTCACATGGCTGCAGCGTAAGAGTCTTTGTTGAGATAATTCATTTTGCATTAATTTCATTGTTAATTTGAGGTTCGGTGTTCACGGACATATAGAAAAAAGAGACAAGTGTTCAGACTGTATTGACCGATATGTTCTTTCACCTATAAATAACTGAATGAGGTTTTGTTGCATCACTTTGGACTGAAAAGAGCGAAATGAAACCTCAGCTACATCAGATGACGTCGTAGCTGAAGCATCTACAGCATCGCTTCATTAAACTATTCGTAACTATCCTTTAATGCTGCTATCATGGGATTTACCCCCACTCTGCAATCCAAACAGTACAACTTAATATCAATTAGATATGGTGGTAATATGGCGTTGCCGGGGATTTACAGTCCGATCGTCCGTCATAATTAAACCAATTAGGCTAAATGATTCCGCGTTGACCAGATGTGTTTTGCGGCGGCGGCAGCAGGAGGCTCAAAAGAAACCGTTTTCTTAGGATGGCTGAGGCGGTGAGCACCAGAAAACATCTGATTACAAGTTATTTAGGGTGGGTAAACAGCTAAAGTTGCTGCACGGAGAGAGGTGCACAGCTGTTTACGGCGTGTCCTCTCGCATCGCTCGATTGGGGAGCTCTGGTTCTGAGATGTTTCTGTCTGGAAGGAAAAGGCGGTGGATACGTGGTGCATATGGATACGAGCGGAATTTCAAAGCAATCTTAATGAGTCCGACGAGCAGAAACGTGACCATTGTGTAGGTGTTTTCAGGTGCACTCTGTATGTTCCTATGTCGTGTGGACGCTACTGCCAATATGCCAGTCCAGAAGATTAATGATTGCCCAGCCTGTTGTCCTCTACAGTCACTGGTGGGGTTGTATATCATTCCTCGGACATCTGACATCTGTATGAATGATTCATCTTGCAGACACTTAATTAATTGTTAAATCACATTCTGTACTTTGGTAAAGGCTGTCATTTTGAGAGATGTGCATGGAGTTAGTAGCTTGTGGTGTACGAACATGAAGCACATCTACGGCCACAATATTAAAACCACAGGTGACGGGTGAAGCGCGTAACATTGATCATGTTGTTATAATGCAATAGGCTGCTTGGCAACTTTGGTTTCATGTGTACAGACAAGACGGAGCTGTTTCCGCGTGGTGGTTTTAATGTTGTGGCTGATCGGTGCAAGTTATATGGCGGTAATATTTCAGCGTATATACTGGATCTAATGTCTTATAAGAAGTGAATGTTCCTTATTTCAATTTGAACATATAAGTTAAGAGATACATTCAGAAAGCCTGCAGTGTCAGTCACAGTAGATTTTTGTTAGAAACTGAGTGCTACTGAAGAGCTGGAAAGCTAAAAATGTACCGAAATGAAATACTGCTTTAATATTCGCAAAAATAATGGTAGGAGAAGGAGAGTTTTTCATTTGTATAGTTTCAGGCTTTGGTCATTGACAGTACAGTATGTTCTATATAACCATGAGGGAGAAAATGACGATCCAGATCATTAGCTTCATGACACATCTCAAGTAAAAAAAACTTTTAGCTAAAAGTTGATTTAATATTGTTTTATTTGGCTATTAATTCCTAAAGAAAATGCCTCAGAATACAAAAAGGTGAAGATTAACTAAAACTACTCCTCAGAGTTATTGTGCTTTAGACTGAATAAGCATTACAGTAAATCTATTTCAAGACTTTAATTTCCACAGAAGTGGAGCTATTTTCTCACCACAGAACAATGTGCACTGCAAATAGTATATTTCTGACCTGCTTCCACAGACAGAAAGTAATAAAATAAGGCACAGAGGGAAATTAACATCAGTAAATATCAGCGATGAAAACGTTCCCTTGTAAAAGTATTTTAATTCAGCCAGAAGCGCACGACGTGTGAATTTATATTCACAGCAATTTCACTCAAAGGTGTCAATGTCATAACGCTCCATTGTTCGTTTACGTCGGAGGCCAAAACAAATGAAGTGGCGTTAAAGCTGCGTATTTATCTGCATCACTTTATTATCTAATATGTATATGTGAGGCTCAGATTGTCGCTGTCACAGTGTGCATTGTTAAGTAAATTCACCTTTTTCCATCCATTCAAAAGAGCTTAAAGATAATAAACCTTCAAATGATCCCATTTAGATAATCTTTGCTCCAACATCTCCTCATCTCTTTGCCGCCATGAACATGAATGCCTCCTTTCTATTCACTTCAAGGTTGTGACCTTAGTATTAAGTCTAAGATGTAAAAAAAGAAAAAAAATCCTATTACGCAAACCTTATGGTATAAAATATAAAAAAAAATATAACCCTCACCTTCAAACATACAAAATGTTTTCCTTTTTTTTTCCTCCTTCTTTTCCACTACACAGTCTGCTCTCACTCACTTCTTCCACTTCTAACTAATGAAAACAGATGAAAACTCCACAGCCCAATAACACAAGCATTAACACTAATTCATGCTCACAGAGACAAACAATCTACGAAACACGAGTAAATACGGCTGACTTTCCAATAGCGGAGGAGGGAAGGAAAAAACCAAACCAAACCAAAAAAAAAAAAAAAACAAAAGCACCCTCTGGGAAATTTTCTCTGATCAAGCGCAAAGAGATTAACCAGTTGGACGTGTGCTAATGAACAGGAGATCATAATGAAAGCTGCTCGTAAATGTAGATGAGGCACGAGGAGGAGAGCTTTACCTTGTATCAGATGAAACACAAGAGTAACGTGCAGAAACCAATTATTTCACTGTTCTCCTTTCCATCCAACGCCGACACTCTGACAACTTTTAAAAAAAAATAAAAAACGGACTAAAGAGAAATGTAATGTTTTGATTTACGACATAAATGCTGCGGCAATTACAGCAATCTGCGCAATCATACTTCTAAAAAGTATTACTGTACTTTCTCAGCTGGAGCCCGGTTAGAAGCTTTTATACTGTGTGCAACAGCATGTTTCATAGACGGGCAACTGGTAGACAATGCAGTGAATCACACGCAGACAAGCACGGGGAACAAAAGCACATGAAATACAATCACATAAAGTGGGCTGACTAATCAAGGGAGGGGGGAGGCTACAGTCTGAATGTGACTTACTGATCACATAGTCTCCAAACGGATCCTCATCCTCCTCATCATCGAGGTACGCTGGGAGGTGAAGAAATGGGAGAAAGAAAAAAAAAATCGAGAGGAGAAGAGGGGGGAAAAAACAAAAACAAACAAAAGATTATGAGAAATCAAGAATGAAAGCATGAGAACAGAAACATAACAGCACCAGAGATGGCTAGGCAGAAATTAAAATTATACAAAAGCGGATGCCAGATATGGTTAAAGGGAAAAAAAACCCCCCGACATGAATGCAGCCTTCATCATCTACCTTTTTCCCCCCTCATTCTTACTCTCAGTTTGATACCTCCAGCCTTCATTGGGAGGCAAAGCGCTGAGCATTAAACTACAAAAGCAGTTTCAGCCGCATGCAGAGGAAAATATGATCATTCATAATTGACTGGAGAATTCTCAATTTGCTCTCAGTGCTCCCTCTCCCTCTCTCTCCCTGGCAGGTCCGAAGATGGTATGAGAGGCCATTACGGCTCACTAAATTCCCTATTAGGGGTGGCAGCGCAGTCGTCAGCAAGTTACAAGTCCGACGCCGAAGATATTTCACCGAGCCTGCGACTCTTTTGCCTGATAATAATACCGTTAGTCGCTGATGAACCCCCGCCGCCTGCTTACACCACCGAGTACGCACAGTAACACACATTTGAATGCTTTCATTGTCATCTGTATGTGAAAATCCTTCCATCATCTCTGCATTTGTTCGTCGCCTCGGTTTGCTTCTTCTTCTTCTTCTCTCCTTTCGCCGTCACTCCCGGGCTCCGTTCCTTCAATGTGACTTAGCATCCATCTTCTCTGATCAATATCCCGGGGCTTTTGTTAAACACTGCTCTTATGTATCTCTGCATGCGCGTGTCTGTCCTTGTGTTCAATATCAGCGTCGGTCCAGCAATGTCTTTATTGAGCCGGAGACACTCAACAAGGACTATTTTTTATCTTATTTATCCATCACCAGTGTGTTTGCGTGAGTGTGTGAGCATGTTTGAGCCCCGCGTCCAGCATGTTGAATAGGCCAATCATTATTGATCCGGACTGCGGGGCATTTTTCAACCCCCCTGGCTTCAACCAAAGACGTACACGTGCGCGCGTGTGTGTGTCCATCACTACTTTTCTCATTCCAGCATGCGTAGCTCTCAGTGCATGAACAAAAAGTCCTTGAACCAGTGGGTGAAGTATAGAGGTGTACGCACACACACACACACACAGACACACACACACACGCATGCACACACTCGCAGTGGTGTGTATTTGTGAAAGCGAGCTGTCAGTGCTGCTCTCACACACCATTCATCACAAGCTACTAATTCTGTTAGACCATTGTCGAGCCTTTCGCACCCCACGTTGCTCTCTGAAAACTCAATCAGAGGCTAATGCCCCCAACCCTCCTAACACACACACACACACACACACACACACCGACACACACACTCGCAAGCTCTCACTTTCAGTTTCTTGCTCACACACACTCGCAGAGACCCTGAGGGGACAGCAGTGATCTTAGGGGACCCCACCAGCCCAACTCTATAAGTGTTGCTCGAATTTGATAGACAGGAGCTGCATGAGTCGAGTTACTGGTGTTCTGGAGCGGCTGCGGTTGAAATCTAACTTCTCACACCTGAACCAACGGGGTCGCACAATCACCGCGTGGCTTATAATTATAATCTACGTAGTATGGAGCACTTTCTGTTCAAAATGAAAATGATCATAATTAAACATTATCTTAATCTCCTTGATTTTGAGACAATCTTTTCCGCGCTGCGCTTTTGTAAGGTATAAAAAAAAAAAAAAGCACATCGGCTGCTTTGAATGTGACTTGATTTATGGTGTGGTTCACTTTAAAAAAAAAAAGAATAAAGAAAGAGGCACTGGTGCAGGCACTCTGCCACCTGTGCTAGTAGATTTGATTAGTTAATCAGAGGAATCACTTTGCCCAGCTCGGCTTTTATAAAGCATAATTACCACTCTGGGTACAACCCCCCGCGAAAAAAAAAAAATAACAAAAAAACTTCTGACTGCAGATGTTTTAAGGGGCATTTAAAAAGTTTTTTTTCCCCTCTATTGTCAGAAAAAAAAAAAGAAAGGAAATTAACATAAAGTTTAAAAGCATCACAGAAAGGCTTCTAAGAAAAAGAAAATCAACAGTAAAAAAAAAAAAAAGGGTCTCTGAGGAAAACCAGGCAATTGAGCGTGCTCAGATGGGGGGCAGGGTTAGGCAGAAAGGCCAGACTAAATTTAGCGCCACCTTTTCATTCTTTAATTATGAGATTAATACATCCTGTCACATACGTCACAATACTACCCCATGATTTATTATCCAGTCGACCAGATGGAGAGATTGGAGGAGAGGGAGATTGTCTGAAAGCAGCTAATCAGCATACATGTGTGATTGGTCTCAACTGGGCAGCGAGCGGCCAGTCTGTGCCTGTGTATATGAAGTCGGCCTTATGAGTAAAACCAAGATTTATTGACGGAAAACAATGTTGAAGTTGAATTAGATTCTGTCTGTTTCCTTAACAGGCTGCTATTTAATGAGAGGGGAACACGGAGGCATATGGACCCCCGCACACACACAAGCACATGTAGAGCACTGGACTATGGATTGTGGCCATAAAGCCCGCCCTGGGCCTCAGGTTTAAATCAATGCCGAAGCCTGATCTTATTTCATCTAATGCATGTTTTAATCATTCCCCGTCCTGATCAATGCAGTTTGGATGCGGCCATCAGGCGCTGCTGTGGGAATTTACAGGCGCTCCCGTTCTCCTGCCTGTGTTTCCAGACGGACGTTTTATGAGGCGGTGCACAGTGTGACAGTAAATCTCTTCCTCCACTTTGCCAAAATGAAATCTCCCAAAGCTGCTCTCTATGCCCATATTTGTTTGTCTCACTGAGCTCGCGCAAAAGGAGCTCGCATTGGCTCTGCCAAGTCAACGTTCTAGTCTCTTTATTTTAATAGTGTCTGGAAGGGGCAATAAAAGAGAAGTGTCTTTATTCAATACTCGACAATAAAGCCGGATGTAGAGAAACTTTGAAATCCCTGAGTTGCATTTACGAAACTAATTTAACAGGCTTTACATACTTCTCTGTAATTGGAATTTGGCAGTAAATGAAAAAAAGAAACAACGACCACAAACTAACAACAAAAATAAATAAATAAAAAGGGGAAAAAAAAAATCCCAGTTTCAGTTCAGAAACTGATTTAACAGATGCCAGACACAACTACAGAGAAAAACTACTACATGGGTAAAAGGCATTCTGAATTAGGAGCTTGGACACAGTCAGATGAGTTTCTCTCTCTGTATATATATATATAAATATCTGCTGTTCTGTTGTTGAGATGCAAAAAAAAAAAATAAAACCAAAAAAAAAAAACTGTTTACTTGATGTTCTGTTTCAAGTTTTCACAGCCTTTGAAAGTCAGTCGGCGTGTCGACAGAATACGCATGTCTGTGTGCGTATTAGGGCCGGACAATAATTCACCGACAAAACAATAATTTCTGTTTATCAGCTGTCGTCAGCATATCGGTCGTTTTCTATTATTACTTCAAAGCCGTATGCGATAGAAACTATGAGTGAAGTTTCAATATTGTGTAATGCGATGACAACTGAACCGTCTGCAGCTCGTTGGCGCAGGAAAAAATTAGAAGAGGTGGACCTTTGCATGTACACGTTTGACGGATTGTGCATAAATTTGCCAAACTGTGACTACAAATAAATACTGAAATTGGAAAAAAACTATAAGAGCTTGTATCTGAATTAAACATGAGAACTGTTCAAACCTCTTTATCAGTGAAAATCGGTACATTTATTGTCCAAAACCTGTCGACAACAATCCGTCTACATTTTTCTTATCTCTGTCTCCTGCTGTCTAACGTATACACACAGTCATAGAAACACACTTAGTCACATATGACAGCATACAACAGCATTACCTCATATATGTGTGAGGTAATGCTGTTATATATATATATCTATGCTGGAGTTGTGCTTCCACGTGTACAGGTGTATATGTGGTGCTAATTGTGTTGAGACTATAAGGCACCAGGCAGCGTGGCTGGTACCTATCAAACGGATAACACATTTTAATTTGTTATTGACTCAGTTTGGATTTGTTTGTTTCAACTCCTCCAGAATGAAGGGTTTAAAAATAGTACATGCAGTTAAGCAGCATGGGATATGTGGGGAAATAATATTCACACTCTACGTAGGAGATTTTTACTAATTATAATGATGCGAAATGGGAGCTGTGAGGTAAAATAAACATATATGCATTGGTTTCTCTGCAGCCTGTTGCCCTGGTGACACCAACAAAAAATTAAAAAAAATAAAATAAAAAAAATCCCACAGACAAATTATAGTAACCCAGAGGTTTGTAATATCTGTCACCCTTTCTCTGGGCTTTTCTATTTTGGTGGTGAGATCTGCAATAGGGCACGCTTGGCACATTCATCCGCATGTACGCCGGTGCCCTGAAGGGAAACCCTAGACCCTTAAACTGACACCTGTCATTCACAGGCGCCGAGCTGCGCTGACAGGAGCGTAACGAGAGGTGGTGAGAGGCGCAGTGTGTGCAGCGAACAGAAAGAGGAAGCTTGAAAAGCCGCAGAAGAAAAGACGGGAGAGGAGGGAGATGAAGAAGGAGGAGGAGGAGGAGAAGCAAGTGGAGGTGAGACTTCTGAAGATCGTTAGAGATGCAGCGAGATGAGAGCGGTGCAGCGTGCTGTTTGGTGTTTTAGCACATCACTGTCTTTTTGATTTGTTAGCATGTGTTTATGATGTTGTTTCTCTGTCTGCCTCTGTCAATCTCTATTATTAGACCCTCAGATCCTCCTCCTGCTGTTTTGACACTCCCGTTGCTCCTCTTTCACACTCGCATGTACGAGGCCTGGGCACGAACGCTCTCACGCCCACGCACGGGCAAAATAACATATAGAAACACAATGACAGTAGCATATATGTGCACATGCAAATTCGGCACCCACACTGCTTTGATAGGGGGGGAAACACACGACGGTTTTATTCAGTGGGAGTGAAATCTTTCGTCTGGGTGCTTTGAGATGTGACGTGCCTTCGGTATCAGGTGTTTTGTTTGGAGGGAGGCGCAGGAGCAAAGGGTGAGATTTCCTCATTCAGAGCGACTAAGCAACTAACGAATTGACTCGATCAGACGCACGCACACACCTGGTCTTTTTATCGGGCTGCCACGCCGCCTCTGATCTCTTCACGCTGGCAGAGACACAAGTGCAGGAGCACGATTTAAATCTCCAGCCTGTGAAACCGTGAGACGAGCCTAAAGGCGTGAGCTGGTGGTTCCCCCGAACGCCTCTATAGAAGGCGAGCTTTTGAAGTCTCGAATTAAATCTAATTGACTTTGATTTGACACATGTTCTGTATAATCATCAAAATGAATTGCTGCAAAAGACAAGTGAATGTTTAGGGCCCTGTAGGAGCACAAAAAACACACACGAATAACACTTTTTGGCAAAGTTTCTTTTTGGAAAATCGGGGGGAAAAAAACAACAACCCAACAACAACTTTTGATCTTCTTAACAATCAACACTCAGTGACATCATACTGCAGGCGAATGATTATCACAATACAGAGTTGGATTAAGAAGCTAATTTTACAAGGTCTGGAAATGCCAGCGACAGAGTGCTCAATGGCGTTCTTCTGGCCCTGAGACAGAGAAAGTGAGAGCGGCGTCTGCAGCTGATATCTGTGGCTGCAAGATTAGCTTGGTAATTAACCACAAAGCAATTATCGGGTGGTGCGATGAGAGGCGCGTCTCAGGGAAGGTGTTTCTTGACGTGTTTAATAGGTGTTGAGTAGTTTGATCAGCCGACAGAAGTTGTTTCTGATTCGGAGGCCCGCGGTCCAACAGAGGTTGATCCACAGCTGATATGTGCTGCTGCCGAGAATTCAATTAATTAGACTGTTGCTCTTCCTTCAATCCACTTTTCATTAACCTCCATTGACACCTCGACGGAGCTTGTGCACAGGTTTACGACTGCGTCAGGATTAACAAGGAAATGGGAAGCTGGCAATAAACAAAGTTGCCAGAGGAAGGAGATTCCCGCTGGGAACATCGCACTCTCGCACTCGTTGAGAGACTCAGAGAACGGATGAGCTCCAGATGTAAATATTAGCTTCTCTCCGACTGCATTCTGGTCGGCGTTGGATCACAAAATGCTCCAGTCTTGCTGTGTCCGGAAAAATCCAAAAGATGTTTTTTAAGAACACTGACAGATCAGTGGTGAGATCTCAGCAGATAAGTGGTTTAAAAGGGTGGAGTTAGAGGGCTTTGGCTAAGTGCTATTGATGAAAATAAGGATGGCCCTCTGGGGGGTGTACAACAACTGTTCTTCAGATCACAAACAGACCCAATCAATAAATCCAACTCTCTTGCAATTCATATAATGGTTGCATGTTTGAGAGGTCTTCTGAAGACGATATCAATATTGACAAACTTTTGTAAGATTCATACATACATTCTCTCTCACAATCCCTCTCAGCATTGAATAAAAATACCAATCCAATGCTTTCTTCCCGGTTTCTTCTCCCTCATCAAGTCTTACTCACTGTCTTACTCATTTTTTCTCCAATCAGTGGGCCTGTGCTTTGGCACACTGAACACACACAAGCCTGACCACACTTCCTCCTACCTGACTCGTCGTCAGACTTGTTGTCATTCTCAGAGTCGGTGAGGGTGAGGGCTGAGTTATCGCGGCTGGACACTCCCGAGCTGCGACGGGACTTCACCCCCCCTCGTCCGGCCCACAGCTGGATGGCTCGCTCCGGAGACAGCGGCCCCTCGGGGTCCGAGTCGGCATCGGAGCCGGCGCTGAGGGAGTACCCCCTCTGGAGGAGGCCCAGGTCGGGGCAATAGGGAACGGCAGCGGGATGCGGAGGGGGAGTCGGTTCGCACACTCCCAGCTCGGCCAGGGTGAAGTTACCCCCTGCGAGGGAGACGAAAAGAGTTAGCCGGGTGGAGTGTCGGTGGCAATGTACGCAAACTGCACCAGCAAATGGTCGCACAAGCAAGTGCACACGCGTGTCTAGGAAACAAACCCACAATCACACGCAGAGAAGCACACTAATTATGAAACTATGGAGGCGGAGGATGAAAATTGGGCTTTGTTGTGGCAGGCAGGAGGGGGAGAGATGACGCAGCATGAATCAGGCACAAAATACAAACTAGCTGCTGGAAGGAATATGTACTGGCCTGCAGGCCTGTTAAGGCTGGCTTAAAAGGCCTGCCTCCCTCGCTTTACTGATCCACATTGGCATTCATGAGGTGTTGATGTGAGATCAAAGAGCTGTTCACTTGAGGCCTCTCAGACTGTAGTGGAGCTGCTTTGCTGCCTTCTGGGTTTGATAATCTCCCCACCTAGTTGCCATCACACACTGGACCCCAGGCTCGCTGAATATACTGCAGTCTGCTGCAGTACCGGCCCTGCTGCCTAACACTCTCCCCCCTCAAGACAAACCGACTCGTCACGTCCAAAATAAATATATAAAATTATCCAAATTAAAGCACATCAAAGGAGATCAATAAACAGTGCTGCAGCCCAATTAAATCCAAGCTGAGGAAAAAGCAATTAAGGAAAAAGGCATGCTCAACCAATTTATTCTCTATACTAATTAAAAGAGTATTGTGGATGCAATCGCTCACCATCAGCTGTTGGGGTAAAGGGATCGGGGGAAAAACAGTTGAGATTCACTTCATTAGCAGTTTGTGAGGGAGGGGAAAGGAAGAGGAGAGTGAAGAGACGTTGGCATTGTGATGGCACACTGTATGAATCAGTGCGCCGGGAATCACACAGCTGTGTGACTGGGTTAACTGTGACTCATCAGGCGTACGGACGCAATCAGAGAGAGAGGAATTAAACAGATGAAAATCGTCTGCTGGATCTTCATGGCTCCTCTTCATAGCCTCGCCGAGACTCGAGAGTTGTGCTGAAAGTAATGACGGCGGTGGGGAGGGAGGGCCTGGAAGGAAACTTAGCTCGGGAAGTGGTGAAAGGCTCTATACTTCTACTCAGACAAACAGATGGACGGGACTAGAGAGCAGAGGCAAGTGAATAACTCCACAGGTGGATTCAGCTATTACGCCACAGCTTGCCAAGCTTCCAGCCAGCTACAGTGCAAAAGGCACCCAAGCGCTGCGAGACAGCGGGGAAACATTACCATTCCTCATCTTCCTTGCTTCGTTGTCTTTTCCTCCCACTTGTCAGAAAAAAAGGACGACAAAAGGAACCTTTTTTTTTTCTTTTTTTTCCCAACAATATGTGACACTAGGGAAGTCTACAAATTGTTGATAATTTACTCTACAGTACTGCTACACAGGATCTAACTACAGTGGTTGGGACCCATACCTGAGATGAAGTATCGGAGGAGGACGGGAGAAAACTCCAGGAGGCCTGAGAGAGTGAAGCACATGGGTTCTTTAACATCAGTCAGCAAATTACCCTGAAACTAAACAGCTTGCTAGAAAAGTATCTACTCCACAATCACAGTTAGGGATTAGTCTTTATGCAGATCATCTCATCCAGCTACGATGACAATAACTGGGCCACACACACACACACACAGCTGGTCTAAACAAACGCTACGTGGACACAGTTACACAACGTGAGTGCGTCGGTGTTTGTGCGTGCGTTGCCACACATATCTAATGTTGCGTCCCACAGGACACCGCTCTGTACAATTAACATCTCATAAGCAGTGATTACACATGTAAAATCCAATCTCTTCACATCCCCATCAGCCGTAGACGCAGGCCGACGTACCACGTAGTCAAAGAAAGATGGATCGGCGCGAGCGGTTGAAGCAGACGTGAAAATCTATCTCAGTTATTCCACAAATAGAAAACCAATCGCATGTTTGTTATATGATATTATGACAGATGTGGGGGGCAAAATGTGGCGCTGCATTCTAATCAGATCAATGCCTGTCTGTCTATATGACACTGTCGCTGTCATACTTTCGCTTATAATGCAAATGAATGTGTGTTTTAAGCATTCTGCAGCTTCAACAGATGCCTCGGGGGTTATGAACATCTGTGTGTGTGTGTTCGTTGTGCATGTGCTGGCATGTGCAGAAGGGTCCAAATAAACCACGTTGTTCCGGCATGACTTGACAATGTCTCAGTGAGCTTTATGCCATGTCAGGAGCATTTGTCTCCCAGAAATGTTCACTGGGGTCAAGTGGAGAAAAGTCTGCGACAGTCACGTTCTTTATTCTTTGTGTTGTTCTTGCAAAGCTTTGTGGTGCATTTGGAGTCGTTATCCTGCTGCAGTAGGACTCCTTCTCCGCCAAGACGCAAACCAGAGACGTTATAGCGTGTCCCTTGGTCACGGCGGAGTCGATTCGGTGCAGGTGTTCAGCTACAGAGTAAGCACAACAGACTTGAATACTCCCAGCACCTTGTTTCACTGTCATTTCGTCGCTTCACTGCCGCATCGTTCTCTCTCTCCTGTCTGTGACCTTATGTACACTGCTGCTGCTGCCACAAATCTCAAACTTGTATTCATCAGTAAATAGGACTTTTTTTTTTTCTTTTTTTTTTTTTTCCAATTATCCGCTGTGAAATGCTGGTATGTCTTCGCCCACCCCCAAGCTTTTGGCCTTGTTTCCCCTCCTGATCGATGGTTTAGAGATGCTACACGTCCACTGAGACCGCTATGAGACAGCCTTTCTTTGACAGTACTTTTGCTGATTGGAGACTTGTTTTCTTTATTTAGCAAATTCTGCATCTGTGATGAAGTTGCTTTTCTACCTCTCAGTTTACAAATAATGATGTATTGATCTTCTGATGGCGTGCTCACTTTTGGTCTGCCTGATCGTGCTTTGGATACAACTGA
This sequence comes from Stegastes partitus, assembly GCF_000690725.1. Taxonomy (NCBI): domain Eukaryota; kingdom Metazoa; phylum Chordata; class Actinopteri; family Pomacentridae; genus Stegastes; species Stegastes partitus. The sequence goes on along the minus strand of NW_007577847.1, from coordinate 475,064 downwards.
TCCAGTTTGAGCAAAGCGTCTTAGGCTGCCATGCACCGTCCCCTTGATTCGACACTAAGAAAGCACCTCGCCCCTTTAGTTCTGATGCCACGTTTCCTGCTACCAGTGATCAATGTTGTGCTTAAAAACTTGTGGCACAGCCAAATTTATAACAGGTTAACAATGGCTGCAAATTGAGTTACTTTAACAAGCCTCTGATAAGCAGATCAAATCCATGTCACGACTGTCATCTGAATGAGTACTTCAAGGATAACATGCAACTTAAGAGAATCTGACCTTTTGTGCAATGAAGTTGCCAAAAAGGCTAAAAATGTGCTTAAAATTGATGGCTGAGCTCGAAATAGTGCAGAATTTTAATCATTTATTTTTGTTTTGCATGTCAGAACCTGATTTTTTTATTTTTAATTTCTCATTATTTCCAGGTTTCCATGACAGCATGACAGATATTCGATGTGATCTTAGGCTTTTGGACCCCACTGCGCAATTCTCTGTTAATTGATCCGTGCATTCTATATAAATGATGGTACATATGAATTGTGCAAATATGTGTGAACGTGCTACAGGGTAAGAGCATCTACAATGCTTCGCTGAATGGCTTTTAGTTGAAGAGAGAGAGAGAGAGAAAAAATGAAGGACAGAGTGGAGGGAAGTGAGAGAAACAAAACTGATTTGACAAAAGAAAACATGGTAATGTGTGTGCACGAGTGTGAAAAAAAGACAAACACGAGAATAGATAGTTACTGAGTTAGGTGCTGAGCATCAGTGCAAATTGAAACAAGAGCACGAGATGAACAAGACTGGTAATCAGTATAATCAGAGTCGAATTCAAATGAGAATAGGCTTTAATAAATAACATAGAAATAACAAGGAAGAAGAAAAGGCGTGCACAGCATGAACTAACAGAACCAGAAAGTGGGTTACCAGTGTCTGTATGTGTGTGTGTGAACATCTGCATTAGACGGCGCAATAGAGGGAAAGCAGCAAGATCGAGAACGCTTCTTTAATCTTTCGCGATTAAAGCAACAGAACAGAAGGAACAGCGCAAGTACACCGGACAGGTTCAGAAAAGCTCATGGTGTAGATTTATAGAAGCAAATAATGTAATAACAGCTGATAATGTAATAAATTTGCACTTTTTACAGTTTAAAAGGCCAATAACGTAATAACTGGCCAAAAAAAAAGTCCTTAACCGATAGCGTAGTATCTTTTAGGCAATAACGTGATAAGTTATTACGTTATTGGCCTGGTAAAAAAAAAAAAAATAAAATTCTTTGCAAATGTAATAACCAGCCAATAACGTAATAAGTTATTACATTATCGGTTCAGGACTTTTATTATGTTATTGGCCAGTTATTACGTAACTGGCCTACTACATTTCGAAAAAGGCAAATTTATAACGTTATCAGCTTTTATGACGTTATCGGCTTTTATTACGTTATTGGCTTCTACAAGGTTGGAATGAGGACATAAATAAGGTAAATAACCTTTGTGGATTTGGGTAAAATTGCGACGATAATTTGCTATGTTTAGGGAAACGTTATCATCATGGTTACAAGAATAAACACTTGTTTAGTCTGGGGATGATTCTAAAGGAGACCCACATTGACTGCTAGTCTGGTTAAGGTCTCCAGCCAGACTTCCTACTTTGTCACTTCAACGTAAACAGGCGAGTACTGAGATGATTCAACCATGTGCACCAACAATTACATTACTATCCACCTACACTGTGTTCCTAATTACTCTATGCAAACCTTTTCTGTCGGATTACCTTCGTAATGTATCATTTTGTATTTTAATACTTTGCTGTTGCGCCTCGTTCGCCAACCAATCACATATTAAACGGTGCAGAATAATGTATCATTTTGTATTTTAATACTTTGCTGTTGCGCCTCGTTCGCCAACCAATCACATATTAAACGGTGCAGAACTCATCACTCTGGTAACCCACAAACATTGAGAAGCAAGAAACGTGTTGTGAAAGTTGTATTTTCACCCAAAACATGACATTTTTTCTACATCTAACCAAGTAATTTTGGGCCTAAACAGCAAGTAAAAACCAAAAGCAACATGAGCCAACATGAAACTTAAGACTATTAGTCCTAGACGTGATGAAAACTGTGGTCTGTGAGGTGAAGATCCAGCTGTTGACCTCAATCCTCCCCTGCTACCTCCTTATGAAGACTTTGTGGTTCTTTCAAACTGAAAGCCTTTACTTCGCACAGATGTGAAAATACATTTGTTGTACAACATGATTTCTTTCTGAATCACATTTGAGAATGCAATTCAGTTGTATAGGAATGTCATGTTGTAGAGACAGGGTTGGATTACTTATTTTTTGGGGGACGACAGACTCATGTGAGAGCAAATCAACGCAGGGTAACTTTTGCTCCAGTGCTGCTAATGCTAATCAAACACGCTCACATAATTGCTGTTTCCTGATTATTTTGTAACACAAACACTTTGCTGTTCCTTACGATCATCATGAAGAACAATACATGCAGTAGAAACCCCTTCTGGTTATGTATTTTAAAGCCCCTGTGCAGTGTTTTGCTATCTGATCAGCCTTCAGACTCGTGGATCTATTTTTCCAATAGAACTTCTTGGTTGTTTCTTTATTGCCTCACTGGTACCTGGTGTTCCCAGTGCTTTGTGTTTTCTTTTTTTTTTCTGTTTGGAACAAATACATGCCACACAGCGTGTCATATATTTACAGTGATTTACCTTCGCAGACTCATCGTTTGGTTTAAACATTACGCGAGCGAAGCTGCAGTTTTACCCGTTTCTTTGCTCAGCAGTAACTTCAGTTTTATGCACCTGAGATGTATCATCATTTGGAGTATTCACGCACCACACACGGCGTCTTGGAGAAAGAAAAAAAAAAAAGTGACATGGGGAAATAGAAGCATCTTGTTGGAACTTAGAATAGTGTGAGTGGATATGGTTTTGGCAGTGATCCATTCAACCAAATGTACTTCCCCTGATAAAACTCATTATGTACGTGTGTGGGAGCGAATGTGTGCAATGCGTGGTGCATGTGTATGAGTACAGCTGTTTGTGAGGAGACAGCTTAGTGGGATAGAGGGGGCTATCATTAAAAAATCATTTGTGCTTGTTAGCAGTTTGACAGGCAAAGTATAGGCAGCAGGACTCTGCATTATGCTGGTTGACTTTGCCTCACCCCACAGCGTAATTCTGTAAAGGATGTAAAGCAGGCAGAACTTGTGAGCCCCATTGCCTGCAATTATGTTGCTTTTTCCAGATCGAATAGTTTACGGTCCAGGCCACCCTCGGACATGCAATTTTGAGCATTCAGGGGAGTGCCAGTTCAGATCAAGTTCTGATTTGTCCTGAAGTGCCGAACCAGTGAACTGATTTGCTGCTCGGTGGAGGATGCATCAAAATCAGGAAGCAAATGCAGCTGTGCACGGTAGGTTCTCCAGCAATCCCCTGAAATAGCTGAAATTACTGTTAATAACTGTAAAAGCCTTATTTTTCTTTGTCACAGCTAAGAAAATGCTGGAATTTGTGGCTAATAGCAGTCAAAATGTGTCATTTCTTAATGTTTTCCATTTTCATTTGCATCCAATTCAAAATTCATCTGCGCTGCACTTTAGTATCCCTGAAGAAAAATGAACTTTTCTTTTGTGTTGTCTTTTATGTGAATTTCCGAGCAATAAAATATACATATATATTCCTCCCTAATAAAGGAGAGTTTAAGTGAAGAAGCGTTTCAACAGATGCCGGAGAAAGAGAGCGACAGGAGAATCAGGGCAACAGTGGAAATGACAAAGTAGAGACAATTTAGTAGTTAGGACCCAACTTTAAGGGGTCACATATTTCTGCTCCCCTGGGATCAACTGAAGCTCTTTTCCTTTGTCTCCCATAATCTGTCAAGCTGTCTACCCCTCCTCGTCGCTCGGTACAAAACATGCACTTCAAAAAAAAATAAAAATCTTTGAGTTGTTCAGTCCACTAATACAAAAATATAGCAAAGCTGAGCCGGTTGCACATAGTGTTCAGATGAGTCCAAGTACTTGTAAAAGACGGAACGGCCTGTTTAGAATAACCAAAAAACACTTACTATATTAGTAGCAAAGCCTCCTATCAGCAATAACATACTTGAAAGCTAACAATAGGACGCAATGTAAGATAAATGTATTTTTTCTGTTAGCAATACTTCCAATACAAAACAACAATGCAAAATGTACTTTCTGTGCATCGAAGATACTTCAGTATGTTTATACATACAGGACAATAAACTGCAGTTATATAACATAAAAAAACCAGCGCGTATACACTTAATACAAGGCGCATGATGTTTGTCTACCGCAAATATAACTAATAATAGCCATAAGCTCGTCTCAGACCGTAGTACAGATGATTATCCTCTCAGTCGCCTTGTCTCCAACTCACTCTCAAGGACATTATTCATGATCAATGCAATTAGAATAAGAAAGCGAGCATGTAAACATATACAATAGGGATGTAGATACAGTCCAAAGACAACTGCTGAGAGTTTGAGCGAGAAAATCCATAAATTCATGAATCTCAAAAGACCTGGTGATTGAATTCATTTCGTGTCAAACCAATGGAAAATGTTTCACAGTTTAAGTTTGCGCAGACTGCTGCTGCGCTTCGCTGTGTGAAGATGAGAAAAATGTACTTCCTCTTCAGTTGATAGGAGGAGAGAGAAAAAAAATAAATAAAAAAAAATAGGGAGTGAAACAGGGAGTGAGGCAGGCTGATGACGAAAAAGGGGATCATAAGATGAGGTAGTGAAGACTGATGAAATCCTCGGTCACGGTAAACACTTTTTTTTTCTCCTTTCTTTTTTTTTTTTTGTTTTTCGCAGGGGGAGACAAGATGGAGACAGAGCAGAAAAACAGAGCAGGATTGTGTACACCTGAACAATATGCCACCGTAATGAAAGCACCTGAGCAGAGAGACAAACAGCAAAGGAAGGCAGGTTGGCATTAGCTTGAATACATGTCAGACAAGAGGTCAAGGTTCAATGTCACTGTTATCTGTCTGAGTGAGCAGAGAATGGAGTTTGGCATTGGTGTGCAGCTACTATTATTGCACTTACTATTATTATTGTCACATACACACACGCGCGCACACAAAAACACCAGTGCAGCGGTGGAGAATACTAATAAACAGCTTCACAAATCAGGGTTTCCATGGTGATGAGTTGAAGTAGAGTATAAAATGAAGTGACTGTTGCAGGGGTGCACATGTACACACATCAGAGGTGAGGATGCTAATGAACAACACCTCTACCGATGTTAACAATGAAACATCCGACTGACTTTTGCACAAAACGCTTATTTCCACTTTCCAAATAAGTTCTACCCTGAAGCAGCATGTGGGAAATTTTGCTGTAAATCCACGTCTAATATGATGAACATGTAACAGAGTTGCGGATATATATTGTATAGCACATCCAAAACTTGAGGTCAAAGGAAGCCACAGTTAATTTTGTTGTTTTTTCTTTGCTTGTACCCACAATCTTTCCCTGACCTTAAAGCTGCCGTGATCAGTATTTTCACATTAACAATGGATCAAGCGACAAGCGGTGGCAATTGGTTGCGGTGACAATTATCACTCGACGCGAAGGAACCATTTTTCTATCCGTCAGCTCATTGTTTGCTTCATTTTAGAACCCATGACTTTGCTGTTTCGGTCCAGTCTGTGCTCTTTCGTTTACTGATGCAGCTCCAGTATACCCACCTGTACGATACACAGCAAAAAATAGAGGAAAAAAAAGCAACTGGCTGGGGAGAAAAATAAGCTGAAGGTGACCAATGTAAAAACAAACTCAATTATAGGCTCTCAGGTTATCAAATATTCATAAGTTAATCATCTATTCATAATCAGTCACTTATATGTTTACTCGATTTTTAGAGAAACAAAATGTATGAGTGTTTTCAGGTCAAAATTTGACCAATGTTTTCGGCAATGTGACAGGCGTGTGCTACATAGATAGTGTTAAAAACCTCCAGCTCTTATGAGGAAGCTCCTTGGTCAATGCATGGGATGTAGATTTAGAGTTTCAGGTATGGTTTCGCTTACACTTGTACAACTGTTGATAAAAGACAATGGGGAGGAGTTTCCTGTCTAATGTCATGCTATCAATACGATACTCTAGTGTTTCTCTTTGAGAGAAATGCTCTCAAAGAGTGTTAAGGTCATACGAAGCACAACAGTTTGAGCACAACATCAGTTAGTAAATAACTTCATGTCTCCTGGTTGCACAAGTAAACAACAGTTTGCTCACATGTTCCATCATAACAGCTGCATAAAGTGATAATATGTCTGTTTTGCATTGGCAGCATGTTCTGCTGCTCCCAAATGGGACAAAAATGCCTAAGCTCAAGCATGTTGCAATCATATTTAATTTGCTATAGCCTCAATGTTTCCTAACAGTGTTTCAGTTAAACAACAATTAGTGCAGATATTGTGAAAAGGCAGTATTTTTAAGACTCTGACATTGGGCTTTTTAAAAAAGATAGCAATGAATACACTGCAGGATGCTCAGTGTCAACATTTTTATAGCTGGAGTACGAGACTTTTACATATAAATGAAGGTCTGTTATATTCAAGCCCTTGGAAACATGTTGAGACAAAGCTGATTGAGTCGATCAATGCCAGGTAAATCTCTCTGTATCTTGTACTGGAGTTTTAAACCTGCTTTCGATGCGGACACTTCAACGCTGGCCAGTAGCAATCCCTTTTACGACATCCAGCAATGACTGAACAGATAACCCTTTTCCACCAAGAAGAATCAGGTGCTAGTTCTGTGCTGGTGCTAGTTCCAGGGCCTAATTGGTTCAAATCTGGCACCTCCAAAGAACCGGTTGCTTTTCCATCGGCAAGGAGCTAAGTTAGAGGTACGCCATACATCACTGCATACTAGGGCTAGACCCGAATAGCCGAATGGCCGACTATTCGTTTGCTGTGCTGGAATCGGGATATCAAACTTGATCTCCGAATATCCCCGTCGCCGCGGAAATGGAGTCGTCACCGCGAACCTAAACACAGAAACTGGTCTTTGTAGCCAAACAACAGTTTTTGCAAAACTTCCATGTGCCCCTGGAGTCATTTAGTACATCTGTGATCGGACCAGAGACGTCCTGTTGAAAAACGACACAAATCACCACTTGTGTGTCCCATTCATCGGTCTTGGTGGTCATGATAACCCGCCCCCAGCTCCTGACTTACTTGGTTCTTAGCTCGGGCCCAGCAAAGAGTCGGTGCTTGCTAAGCACCAGTTTTGAGAACCTGGAGCCGGTGCTTCGGCAGTGGAAACACAAAGCACTGGTGCTAAGTCAGGCACTAGCACGGAACTAGCACTGGAACCAGTTTGGTGGAAAAGGGGTAAGAGTAGCCTCCCGAAATATGGGGGAGCCAATGGTGGACAAACATGGGAAGCTTCCAGGAAAAGTTTCAGTTAAAAAGACAGAAACTCAGCATTCAAAGAGAGGATTATCTGAAAACGGAACTGCAACATATACGCCATCAGCCTGCATCCACAGTGTTTGTGTAGTTACCCTCACTGCCAGAAGGGGGAGACAAAAGTTCCACACTGCAAGTTTAATTATTACACTATAATTTGCATAGTAAAACACTGACAACACCTATTAGCCATTTAGACAACAACAATGACATCTGTTGTCTCGTCAGCCTGCATCTCTTGTTTAGAGCATTAACTTTTTATCCTGTATGCTTTTTTTTCCTACATAGCTTACTTCAGTCATAATTTGCCGAATCATCATCATCTGAGAAAATCCTATCAATTCAAACAGAACATTGTTCTCTAACTTACATGGGCTGAGACTGAAAACAAGGCTGTTAGTAACACTAAAAACTGTCAAGTTCAAAATGATGTCTTGACTTCTGGAAACTACACATTTGCATCATGCTGTCGTAACTAAACAAAGACTTTGCGCTCCCACAAACTCTACAAAACACTGGCAGATTCATGTTGTCTTAATGGGCATGTCAGGGATAAATGTAAGCTTGGTTTGAAGTCAAAGAAAATGTTAATGGGAGAAGAAAAAGTTTCATGAAAGTTGAACGTGAACATGAGTGTTTTGTTGTTTCAATAAACGGCTCAGCATCCGTCTGCCGTTATAGTTTCTTTTCAGCGTTATTTGTCTCCCAAAGTGCTTCTTGCTGCTCATAGTGAGTGAGAGAGTGGCAGTAGCCAAGCTGTTACATTACCTTTGCTGTGTAACTGATATGTCATGACAGGATGTCGACTCACACTGACAGTCAAACTCGCAGCGCTCGGTGTTGATTGATTATCAAAAATCTACGTCTGACACACACACACACACACACACGCACACGTGCATGCACACATACATATCCCATAGCATGTGGCATGCCATTAACGCCGCCATTAACAGCCCAGTAACGACCTAACTGTTATGTCCAAATAGGAGTGTCATGGTCAAACACTTCCCACACCTCCCAGATGACATCCGTTCTTTTGGTTCCCGCCTGAGCCACGGGGGCCCTTGCACCTCCTAATGAGGAGACCAAAATAGGTGTGACAAATGTCATCCATTCCTGGGTTAGTTCTCCTCCTGCCCAGGAGGACAGCAGTCTGCGTTGGATAGGACATGACAGGACATGACACAACACCATGCACTCTGGAGGAGGTCTTGTCACCGAAAGGCGAAGCTCGAAGCACTGGAACACCTCTCATCCATGAACGTGGAGGCCAAAGTTGACTAGACTGGGAGACATGCTTCACTGGTTAGAACAGCAGAATCCCCCACTTACAGCTTCTGACCAATCAATTATAAAATTAATGCTTTTCGGGAATCCTGAGAAGTTAACACGGCACATACTGCCAAAGACATACTTCAAACAGGGATTTTTCTTTTTTTCTTTTTTTAAGCATTTGTAGTTAGTCAGAAGAATGACACAGGGTTGGGATGAGAGCTATAAATGTTCACTGTTGACAGGTAGAAATACGCAAACGCAACTTATATGTGCAGACATTGTACTGCTGTCAGTTGACAAGCCCTTGGGTGGTGTTCGTCTCCTCTTACTGACTTTTTTGTTCAAACTGAACAACCCATTATAAAATATTACCAACTGATGCTGTGTTCGAGCTTTTTTGTTAACTTCATTTCAAATAATTATCAAGGTTTTGCACTTCTCTTTGGAGCTTGTAGCATTGGAGGCCACAGTGAAGAACTGATTTTTGAATAAAAATAAAGATGATTTATGAATGTTCTGACTATAGCAAGTAGCAGATTCAATAAATGGTGCTGTTCACCGCAGAGCACTTCTGTCAAAGTGATGCAAACTGTCACGTGTAGTGTACCTGGTCAAGAGTTTTATCATTTAAATAAATTAATAATAATGCTAAATTAGCTAGATTAAAGGCTAACCCCTCCAGACCAGCAGGACCGTCCTCCTGCTCTCCAATGTCCGCTCCCTCCACAACAAGCTGGACGAGCTACGTTTGCTGAGAGAAACCCACAGAGAGTGGAAAGACTGCTGTGTGTTTGCTTTAACAGAAACAAGTCTCCATGACAACATCCCAGATGGACATACAGCTAGAGGGGATGACATTATTCGAGGTGGACAGACGTACAGCTAGCTCTGGGCAGCATCATCACACCATCATGTGTGTCTTTGTGTCCCTGAAGACCTACCAGGACCTGAAGAGGTTCACCATGTTCAAGGAATGGAGGCGTGCATGGGTGCAGTGGTACCTTCAGGAGACAGCGAGAGTGAACGTCTAGTGTCTTGCCCATCCCAGACGTTCATTCTACAAAACTTTAATGATCCTGAAGGAACGCTCTCTCATCTTGCCTGTACGACTGTGTATGTACAGCAACATGACAATAAACCTGATTTGATTTTTAATCTGAAGTGCACAGAGCCAAACGATCTACGCATGGAAACTTGACTCAATCACAAACTTAAAATCTGAACATTACGCGTTCAACAGTAACAATAACAGTGTCACAAATAAAGAAAGAAAGTCGAGCAGCATTCACAATTTGTCAGTCATTAGGCGGTTACGTTATATATGCTCATGATTGACAGTAAATGGAGGTTTCTGCCTGAGCCTTGCAAATTAGTGTTTTGCATTTTAAAGATCCCCTCAAGTGAAAATCTAGTTCTTCATCTCTTAACATGTCAGTACAGTGTTCACTACTGGAAGATACATGATGAGTGGAATAAGCCGTCTACACCATCGTGGAGCATTTAAATTTTAAAACATAAAAACATAGATTGAGGCTTCTGGGGTTTTAACAAACTTAAGAAATTAATTCTGTCAGGATTGGACCTTCTCTATGATTATTCTCCTTCAGCCACAACTACAACAATGTAGAGTTAAATCCAAGTCATCTAAGGCAGGAATTGATTGTCTTCATAGAAAAACATGCAATTTTCAAACAAAGGGAGCTTTTAGGGGTTTAATTAATGACGGGAGAGGGACTGTAACCATACCATTACGGCGACCCTGAGAGCTAAACAGACTGCAACTTAAGAAAAACACAAGCAAACAGACAAAACACAATTAAGCTAATAAAACATCTTCTCCAATTTGACAACACGTGCAACAAAAGTGACAAAAAAACAAATCCTAAAATGTGCCGCAAATAAAGAAAACACTGAGAGTGGCTCCAAAGAATGCAGAGTAATTTGGATTCAACCAGCACTCTGACAAGGTACATTAAAGTCCCTCTCTGGGTGTTGATTGAACTCCGGAAATAATCATCTCTGTGCTTCAAAGTTACATATGTGTTTTTCCATTAAAATAATCCCTTCATGTCTTAAATTGGCTTAGATGTAACTACACTGTTGCCGCCTTTAATATGTGTGGATTTATGAAGTTGACTTCTTATTTTGCTCACGATGGGTGTTCTAGCATGTAATAAAAAAAAAAAAGAGGAAAAAAAACACCATATGGACATGTTAACAAGGTAAAAATAAGATTTTTATCTGAGGGGGTCTTTAAACTGCAGGTAACCACGGCAACGGCAATTCAATGCTTCATGCTAGGGTACATTCACTTGGAAAATAGAATTACAAGGTTTAGCAAAAAAAAAAAAAAAAAAAAAAACATGACTTTGAACCAGAATCAGAATCTCACAATCTTTTTTGTCAGTGGTAAGTGATCAGTGTGTGAGTTAGGTACATCTCAGCACTCACCCAGATCTGCTCAGAATACCGCAGTGGAAAATGTGTACCAGGGGCCAAATCAAGGTTTAAATCTTAAATTACTGCAGCCTGCACCAGCTGTGTAAATGTTTTAAACCTTTGTGTCACCACAGGCATTGTATGAATTTATCAAGAAAACAAAAGACACTCGCGCAATAATGACCTTTCGACTCTTGCATGAAGATTTTTGCGCGGGGAACGGGATATTATAGAGTCCTCAGAGGAGGAGCTGCTCGCTGTCGTGGCATTTTTTTCCCCCCCCTCCTTTGTCATTTTCCAACATTATCGCTAAATCCTCATTCTTTCATCTTCTCATCTTCTGCCTTAAGAGTTTCTGAAACACCTATCCCTGTACCTCTAGCATCATTCTTTACGTGGACCTTTATCTGCATCGCGTCTGAAGCCTGTTTACGCATGCACCAACATCAGCTGGAAAACAGATCATTGCACCGCGCTGGCATCATTTTTATCGCTAAAGCAAGGACAGAAGCAAACATCAAAACACATATGTATAAGAAATGTGTGTACACGAACGCATACGCCCGCGTTTAAATTCTGTAGCTGGGGAACATGTTTAATTACAGCCTAGGAAGCAAGTGACTCTGCTGAGAGAAGAGAAAAAAAAACACACACACTTGATAACAGTGACATTTACAATCTGCCTCATTTATCAAAAGCTGCCAAAGCAGAGTCAAAGAGGGTCATTACATAGTAAACATAGATTAACTCAACTCTCACAAAACCCACACAAAATTGTCTGATAAATGATTTTTATTCTAAGAAAATTGCAGATGTCAGCATGCATTTCCCTGGACTCTGCCAATTAATTGTCTTGTTTGTTACCCAATATTTGTGCGCGTATGTGTGTGTGTCTGCGAATAAGAGCCAGCATTGGTGCTAAATAGCTGCCACCTTCAGCATGCATTTCCCCGACCTCTTCTTATTATTCGTCTCATTTGCTACCCAGTGTTTGCATGTGCGTGTGCATGCACCTGTGCCAACATCGCTGCTAATAGCTAGCACTTTAGCAGTTTATACCACAGACAGGAGTTGACAAACTGAGCTGAGGTGTATTTTGGTGTGCGTGGATGTTGTTATAGACTGAATCCCAAGGGTACTTCAGGTGCTGACAGACCTGTACTTAGTGCCAAAACAACTAATAATCACTCTCACTCTTTTGCTAATGCAATTTATGAAGATAAATCTGTAATCCAGGTAAAAGAGCTAAAGAAAGTCTATAAAGTGGGTCTCTTTGACATGTACAGTAGCTAGAGAGTGAGTTTATGAGCGCCAAATGCTGGGCCAGATGTTGCTCTGAGTTATAGCCCCTTGTAAAGACCCCCTTGCATGATAGGGGCCACACATGCAAACCCACATGAGCGGTTTCCTGTTTAAAAGAGTGAATCTGGGGATGGGGTGAGTGGGAGTGCACTGAGGATTGGAGGAGTGGAGCGGTGTCAGCCCCAGGATATTCTTCAGCAACTCTGCTGCTCTATTGCTGCAGCTACGGGATGCTTTTGAGTGTCAGCAGCTGGCAGAGGCACAGAATGCCAGGGAGAAGACAAAGATAAAGAGGGATCGGAGGAAGAGGGGAGGGATTGTATTTAATCTCACCGCCATTTATTTTTAATAGCATGCAGCTGCTTTGTTCTCTCTTTGATCATCAGCAGTCCAGGTTGACTGTAACCTAGTGGAATGCACGGACACACACAGGCATGCGCCCACGAATACACACAGAGGTGCACACGAAACGCCTATTCTGAATTTTCTTTTTATGCATTTTTGTTCCGCACTTGTTTACTCTCACTATCCAGCGTCCCCGTGCACTGCAGTCCTTGTCACTGTCATCTATACTGTTGGCCCGTGAAGGGCTGCAAACAGTCATGTGCTCCTTCTGTGACACAAGATGTCACCAGCCGCTGTAAGCGATAAGCATCACCAGGGGGTGAACATGTGGTAGGTACACGTCGTTCCCCTAATTCAAACCGAGGACTGTGCAGGCGCCTCAACCAAAAAGACGAAGTCGCTAGCGAAGCATCAAGGACAAGAACTCTCACTGGCTTCACACTGCCAATCTGCAGTCGTCCTTTTTTTTTTGCAGCTGGAGGCCCTTAACATTTTTGCTGTCAGGACCAGAGGCGCCTCGACTGGAAATCACACACTGGGTTTCTGCAGTGGTGGAAAAGGGTAATAGATAGATAGATAGGTAGATAGATAGAGAGAGGGCTAGCTAGATAGATAGATGGACAGAAAAACAAACGGGCAAAAAAAAACAAAACATGCAAATCGTGCTGTAAAAGAAAAAAAAAAGTACAGTATAAAAATAGACTTAATAATAAGCATTTTGGAGTTCGTCTTAAAGGGCAATTCTATCAATTTTACACTCCAAAGTCTGTTTACAAGTCAATAGGCATTCTAGTGCATATGTGAAAGGAAATTTTAAAATTGTCCATCCATCCATTATCTATACACTGCTTAATCCTCAGTAGGGTCGTGGGGGGCTGGAGTCTATCCCAGCTGACTTAGGGTGAAGGCAGGGGACACTCTGGACAGGTCAGCAGTCTATCACAGGGCTACACTTAGAGACAGACAACCAAGAACACTCACATTCACACCTACGGACAATTTAGAATCACCAATTAACCTCAACATGTTTTTGGACTGTGTGGGAGGAAGCCGGAGAACCCGGAGAGAACCCACGCTGCACGGGGAGAACATGCAAACTCCACGCAGAAAGATCCCGGGTGTCCTCACCCGGACGAGACCTTCTTGCTGCGAGGCAACAGTGCTACCAACTGCGCCACCTAATTATATATAATATAATTCTAATTTGATAACTGTATTATTCGGAGCTGAAGACTGCAAGCTTAAAAATGGAAAAAATAAAATAAAAAATCTTGTCCCAAGGTTTTGCTCATCTCTACTCGAGATTGCACCTGAATCTCCAACCAAACTGCTGGTTGAATTGCTTAACATGAAAATGCCCACTATGAATCTGACAATATAATAGTCGTGCAATGTTAAACCAATGAAGTACTCTTGATGGAATTAGGTCTTTAGTCAGTTTGGTAAACACATCCTTCTGGCCCACAAGTGACTTGAAATAGTCAAAGACGCCACACTTATAACACATAATAGACTTAATCAAATTTATTATGCAAGTTCCTTTCATCTTTTCATGGAGGATTCTGCAAACACTGTCACATTGGGGGCTGCTCTCTCCAGAGGGTTAGGGTTAGTCCCTGAATTTTGCTGAAGAGGACACGTTACGACAGATTGCCGCTGCAGAGAGGTTGCAGATACTTGGAAGTCTCCCCAAAGAATGGAGAGGACAGAGGAAACAAAGGACGCCTCTCTAACATAAAGCCTCCTCTCAGCCACCTAGCAGTGCATTTTCATTGCCATTCGGGCTTGAACACAGACAGTAGAGACGATCTTGCCAGGATACGAGTGGCAGAGTTTGGCAGAGTTTTTGGACAAAGCAATCCTTGGCTTCTCCAGTCATTTGTCACATCAAAGTCAAGGAAGAAAACGGGAATACGAAATGAGGGAAACACGGCCAAACAGAATGTGTAGGGCAGCTTTGTAGATTTCTGTGGGCTCGATCTGATAATATCGGCACATACATGCGCGTTACAGTGTTTCTCTGAAGACGAGAGGTCAACCCTATAGAGCCCACATAGCAGGAGAAACCTGTGTGAAATCAAAAATGAAGACACCCCGTGCGTTCAAATCCGCAGAGGACCTCGGCATAGCAAATGTGTGATATGAACACTAAAGCAACAATACAGGAACAGCGAGGGTGAGAGAAACGAGGAGGGGGGAATGTGACGGAGAAAGCAGACGTGAAAGGTGTGACAGAGGAGCAAAAAAGGGCATAAAGGAAAGTGAGAAAAAGGCGCAAGATGGAAAGAGAAAGACACACAGCGACACAGCTGAGAAGGGACGGTAGATGAAGTTGAGTGTTGTCCAGGCAGTGAGGTAGGCAGGAGGGTGCTGGATTCTCGGTGTGGTTTCCAGCCCCGGGGCCAAAGCGGCAGAGGAGAATGTAGAGGGGCTCATTTAGATCCCACTGAAAGGAAAGGCCAAAGCTTCTACAGACTGCAGCGGCTGTGATAATGCCTGCTGTCTAGAGGTGGACCTGTAGGGATGACACACCCCTGGGATGTGCTAAATAGGAGCTGCAAGAAAGGTACCGGGAGAGAGACAAAGAGATGCAGTACGAGTTGCACGAGGAAAAAGATCCGAGAGCCGGAGAAGTGAAAGACAACAGACAAACAAAGAGAGACTGCAGTAGGAGAGTCGTGTGCTTCTGTTCGCTGCTCAGAGTGATATATTTGAGTTTACACGTTTGTCATATTTGTATTTCTGTCATGGGATCTGTTTAGCAGTGATTCATGCTGCCAGCTAACCCATCAACAAAAAAAAAACATGACAGAGAAATGAGACTAGTTACAGTTTTATGTGTAAAATAAAGCCAACAAAAGTGTCTGGTATTTCTGGTTTTATGAGAATGAGACTTGTGCCTTATTGGGATCACTGGTGGTTTCAAATATGTTGTTTTGTGGTGTTAAATAGTGAACACTTGTAATGAGCTTTCCAGGCGGCTGCATGTTATGTTGAGGAAAGAATGTGTTATTTGGCTGTGCTTATCCAAGCAGACTAGGTAATAAGTCTGTAATGGGGAAACAGTGGAGTTGAGATGCAATGAAAGTGGGGGGTCTGCTGAAAGACACAACAGAACCCACTTTATCAGGATCTTCAAGGAGCCACTGGGGACAGCTAGTTTTCAAACACTGAAAATAAACTGAAATGGAAAATGACTTATTTCAAATGTGCACATATTCAGTGTGATAGAGCTCCGTGATTTGAAACTGGGACTCCGGTATCATTAAACAACACACCAATCAGGCAAAAAACCACCGACAGGAGAGGTGAACGACGCTGATTACCTTGTTACAATAACCCGTCAAAAGGATGGGACGTATTAATGAGCAAGCATAAAGACCTGAGCTATCTTGTCAAACGCCAAATTGTGATGGCTGGACGACTGGTCAGAGCATCAGTACGCAGTGGTCGCTACCTACCAAGAGTAGTCCAAGAAAGGATAACTGGTAAACGACCGACAGAGTCATGGACACAGAACGCTTACTGATGTTCACAGGGAGCAAAAACTGTCTTCTGTGGTCCAATCCCTCATTGCTAGCTATGATAGAAAGTTTCCAGAAAACGCAATGATAACAGCCTGCTGCTTATCGGGCTGAGTACTGCAGCTGCAAACCAGTCAGAAGGTCCTCTGTTCACCACCAAAAACGCCTTCAATGTGCCCGTGAGCATCAGACCTGGACTATGGAGCAACGCAAGACGGCTGTCTGGTCTGTATCATGTGGACAGCCGGGTGCCTGTGCATCATTTGCTTGGGGAAGATAAGGCAGAAGGATGCAATATGGGAAAAATGCAAGCCAACAAAGGCAGTGTGAGTCTGTGAGCAATGTTCTGCTAGAAAACCCTGGGTCCTGGCATTTATGTTACTTTGACACCTATCACCTACCTAAACATTCTTGCAGAGCCCGTACGCACCGTCACGGTGACAGTTTTCCCTGATAGCAGTGGCCTCTTTCAACTGGATAATGCACCCTGCCACATTGCAAAAAAAATTGTTCAGGAATGGTTTGACGACCATGACAAAGGGTTTAATGTATTGACCTGGCCTCTGAATTCCCCAGATCCCAATCTGATTGAGCATCTGTGGGAGGCGCTGAAAAAAACAAGTCCAATCCGCAGGAGGCCCACCTTGGAACTTAAAGAACTTAAATGGCCTCCTGCTTTGTGCCTGATAAGACGGGACACCTTCAGAGGTCTTGTGGAGTCCACGCGTTCACCTGTTTCAATTGTCGTCAGGCCTTTAAATGGCCATAATCGGTTGTGATAATGTTAATAGATATCTAAGTCGGTGGCCGCCTCCGTTGTCTCGTAGGGTCAGAAAACCTGTTATCACCTCATTTAATGGTGCCCCATTGTCACTTCATTTAGCGGTGATGGTTGCAAAGTCTGCAGACTTCTACACAGGAGACTTTAAGTTTCAGTCCTGTCGTGGACCATTATCTTCATATTATTTTTCACTTAAGTTTCACTTTTGTTTTCACTCGCTCTGCCTTTTAAGTCATTAGCTACGTGTTGCAAAGATCCATTTTGTATGTTTCCAGAGTGATGACTCCAATGAAGATTGTACGTGCACTTAGTTCTTTCACACGACTGCAAAGAGCTGCCTATTTAATCTGCGTTACTTTCTCGTAAACAATGATAACATAGATGATAATGCATGTTCTGGCCTACTAGTACGTGCAGGTGGACGCCTACTGCATGGGCACAACTGGTAGCGGCCATTTATTGGGCTGATAGTGTCCAAAATCAGGTGATGGATCGAAACTATTTTGGTGGTATGTGAGGCTTCTATGGAATATTAGACAGGTAGTTTTGATGTTGTGGATGTATATTGCAAAATACAACAACACTCTCCAAACAGCTGTAAAAAGCTTTACTCAGATAAAAAGACCAAATTGCTGCAGCCTCTGTTAGATTCCATTCATTCAGCATATGACTGTTTTAATGTTTACTGAGTGACTACTTGATGGGGTGAAGATGTATTTTTTTGTTTGTTTTGTCTCAAATGTGTAGCCAGGTAGGTGTCACAGAAGATATGGTTGTTTGGAGTAGCAAGCATGATTTAAGACATATATGATTACAACATCTAGATTTGTGTTGAGCTTATCTGTTTCCAACTAATTGTTGTTGCAGTTTTAAATGAATGTCTTTCGATACCTTGCCGAGCTAGAGTTTTGTAGTGTAATATGACCGCAGCACGTCTGTCATGTAAATGTATAATTAGCATATTAAAATACTGTCTTACACATAGCAGAGAATACAGAGAGACATTATGTTGTTAAAAACACAAATATTCATTACCCCAGAATGACTCCAAACAAACTTCAAATATGCTTCCAAAGGGAGATGACGTTCCTTTTTAGTTGAATTTATGCTTCAGGAAACACTGGAATTCCAGTGAAGCTTTTCATGCATAATTATGTGCTGTAAGTAAGTTGGTTTGGAAGGAAGTGGAATTGGAGTAACACTGAAATTATACTCAGCACAACTGTTTTGCATGTTTAGAAACAGAGAGCAAAGCAACTGTTTGTGTAAGTTGAAAACATGATCAAAAATAAACTGATTATGCATACAATGTACTCAGTTATAAACCTTATTAATTCAGGGGGGGAAAAAAAAAAGCGAGTTTTACTCCAAGAATCGCATCCCAAGATTCTTCGTTTGGCTCAGGACATATCCTGAGGACATCTCGGTACTCCTAATTTGCACTGTATATCTTCAATGACTTCTCACAATTACGAAAACAGACCCCGAAAATTTGACTTGTAAAAATGTGCATTATGCCTAAGCAGCAGTTGCGTGCTCAGCTATCAGTGGATTGAACACTTCTCCAGCTAAGCAGGTGAGTCAATAACGGTGACTGTATGCGAACGTACCGGAGCACATGCTCAGTGGGTGTTCCGGTTTCATTTGTGCATGACTTGTGCCTTTTGTCGTCTCGCACACGAAACTAATGACAGCTGTAAGAGCAAGTCAGTATGCATTAACACACCGCAGAACTTGCGCAGAAACCATTAAAGCAAAAACAAAAGTCTGAGAAGAGCTTCAGATGACCTCAAAACTTCTCAATAAGAAGCAGAACCTCCATGATGGCTCACCCAACCAAAAGAACAACATCATTATAATTTAATCAAAGTTAATCATATTTTCTAGTGTGGCCTCCATCAGCCATGAATAACTAATATCGCAGGTCAGTTCAGATACCAAGCCTCTCCTTCAAACCATTTGTTCGATATTCAATAACACAGAAAGGAAACGATCTGATAGCTGTCTCCATTACGTTACAGAAATAAAGTTTCTGTCTCGTCTTGCTTCTCAACTACAAGCTGTTCAAAGCGGGAACACATTGTTTCTATTCCTCGCTCTCTCTTTCACTGGTCATGAGAAATCTCTAGTCGAAAGATAAGGAAAACATTTATCTGCTGCTTCTCTCACTCTGTCTTTCTCACTCTAACTCCTTCTCTTTCTCCATCCTTCCAGCACTACTCCTCCTCCCGTAGTGTCACAGTCCATATGGTGCTGCAACACTGTTGGTCTCCTGTGGCCACACTTCCCACGATGCATCTGTGGCTCTGGGCTTTCGAAGAAGCCGATAGGCTGAGAGGACTGTGGTATCGACCAGCTATCGCCTGGTGTGAGGTCAGCTCAGTGCAGCATTGGAGTGTGTCCGAACAGCATACACCACTGACTTCCAGTCTTTCATCCATTCCGCCAATCAATCCTCCATTTTCTGTTGTTACCTTTGCCTCTGACGAAGTATGTTCCTCTGTCATATTCCTTTCTTTAAAAAGCCTTTCTTCCCTGTAAGTGTGCCATTTTATTCCTAAACGACTGCCAGTTTGACCCATTTCTCTAATTTCTAGAAGCCACACACACTCAGACATGAAACCTTGACAGCAGGTTTATCTTTTCAAGCTGCAGTGGCGATATTTCATTTGGAGAATACCGCCAAAGACTCTTCGATATATATACATTTATTTATTTATTTTTTTAAGGGGGATTGTTGTGGTATTCTACTATCTTCTGCATTGTTGTTGTGTTGTATTGCTCTGGACTGGCTTCCTCTCCTGTCTGTGTCCATGCAGAGAAAACAGAGCTTAGCAGAGATCAATTCCATTGAGTCTGACTCCTTTCACTAGCCAAGGATCAATACTGCCTGTTTCATGTCCCTCTGCAATATACACATGTGCACGAACACACAAACGCACAGACACACAGTTTAAAGACATGGCTATGAGAGCCGACCCGCCCCTACAGAAATGACCTATCGGCCTATCGGCTAACTCGCTCACCAGGGGATACAGAAGTTCATTATGACAGTCTTGCCAGTGCTAAAGGTCTGCTTTGGTCCTCTGCTGCAAAGTGCAACATTTACAGCATCTGATTACATTAACAGCTTGCCACAGAAGACTTGCAAGAAACACAGAGTGCCTGAAAGTAGTCTACAGCTGGAAACCTTTTACACGTGCAACAATGTGACTGTGTGTAATTGCAAGTGTTGTGTGTGATGTTGGGCCACAAAACAGGACTGGGAGGGATCACTACGGTGGGTTCAACCACATGTGCTGGACAGAAAAATGACTTCTTTTTTTTTTAATACTGAAATTGCAATTACAGTGGACATAATTGTGGAAATTTTGACAGGAAAATGTTTCAACCCAGAGTTTTTAGTTTTTACCTTTTAGCTGCAATTAGTGGCCCTCATTATCTGGTACAGCTAGACACTGTTTCACAACCCTGGAACCATATTGCATTCACTCCATTTTTGATGAAGCCTGCAAAGAATCCCTTCAATCCTTAATACAAATATAGGTTTTATGCAAATGAGCCAGGATTAATTAGAGCAACAGTTTGGGAAATGTGGTTAATTGCTTTCTTGCCAAGAACTACACAAGAAAATCAATGCCCATGTACAGTAAGTAAATACAGTAAATGAGGCTAACAGCAGCAGCTGGTTAGCTCAGCCAGGCTAGAAATTGTCCACTTCTTGAGTCCAAACAGACAGAAATGAGAGTGGATCAACGTTCTTATTCAACTCTGAGCAAGAAAATACGAAGCATGTTTCCCAAAATACTGAAGAAGTCCTTTAAGATCATAAAACGGACTTGATTTTCTTTGTCTTCAGTCCAGCACAATAGGGATTAAGCCCAATCCTGGACTGCATAGACAAGAAAATCAATATCTATGTACAGTAAATAAATACAGTAAATGAGGTAGCTGGCTGTTTAGTGTTTGGAGGTTTTGGCGGTAGCTTAATACAGACATGAGAGTGGTATCGATAAATCATCCAACTCACAGCAAGAAAGCAAACAAGCATGTTTCCCGAAATATTGAACTGGCCCTTTAAGGTCATAAAACGGACTTGATTTTCTGTCCTCAGTCCAGCACATATGGATTAAGCCCAATCCCAGACTGCATAATGAAGGATTCGAAAGCAATCCTTTGCTCCACAAACCCACCTTGCCTGGAGTACTCATCAGCCTCATGGTGCACCAGGTCAGTCACGCAGCCTCCATAGTGCAGCCTCTGCTCGTGGTCGAAGGCCTTGAGGGTCTCGCTGGAGCTGTAGGACTTCTGGGTGGGCACGCGGCACTCGTCCGCGTCCAAGGAGGAGGTGTTGTACTGGGAGTCTTTGGGGCAGCGACCCCTGGTCAGGGAGCGGTGCCTCCGGTCCTTCAGATCCATGCTGAGGTCGGCCAAAAGGGGGTGGGGATGCAGGGAGGAGAGGTGGATGCAGAGGAGAAGGAGGACAAGGCAGTGGGGAGGGGAAGATGGAGGGGGAGGGCCTCCTAAAGGGCCTCCGTAATGTCAATCTCCACTTCAGTCACCTGGAAAACAGAGATAGGAAGAGGAAGAGACGGAGAGAGTGGAAGAGACAGTGAAAGGTTGGTATAAAATTAATGGATGCACTGCTGTGACTCACTCTTGCCTTGCACTCCCTGTAGAGTTTACAGGGAAAGTTAGGTAAGAGGGAGCACTGCGAATGGACATTTGAGCAACCAGGCAAATATACAACACATCGGAGTATTGATGCAGGATAAGTAAGGCTATTGTGGGGAGAAACAGAGCTGCCAGCACTGTGGTCCACAGAGATAGTCAGCCATCGACCGCGTTGATGAAAAATGGTCAGCCAGCATTTAAATCTATTACATAAAAACAGAGGGTGACTCAAACATTTGTCCAGTCATCTTAAACTGATGTTTGCGAGGTACGAATACAACAGAAGTGGCCAGAAAGCCGAGAAAGGACGGACGGAATCGTGGCAACACAGACAGATTATCGAGATTGGGGGAGGATGAAAAAAAAAAAAACAACAACAACAAAAAAACGGTAAAAGGCAACAAAGAAAGAAAAGCAGCCGGATGCAACAGGAAGGATGGAAGAAGAGGAGAAATGACTTGAGGGCATTGGTAGTCTCTCCCTCATTATCAGAGTGAGAATGAATCCAGCTCCCTTAGAGGCTGTAAGGGATAATCAAACACACCCAAATGCAGATACACAAACAGAGAGCATCACAAACACACTCGGATGCACACATACAGTACGGAGGCACCTGAGATAACAGTGTTACCTGAACTTGACACAGCTCGTAAAAGAACTCGTCGCACACGAATAATATGAAATTATCTGGCCCCGTGCTAATGCCTGATCTGTCCAATTGCTGCGGCAGCACCAGCCCACTTTTAATCTATTCAAACCTTACACTTGTGGATGCAGATTACACATGATTGTGATGCTAATAAAGCCTGATACTAGCGAAGCGGCCTTGAGCAACGCATTACACCAGCAGCTAAAGATCAAAGTCCAACAATATAACAACCAGCAGTAATTGACAGGAACACTTCCAGCAGCTGCCTGTATGGGATATTTATGGTAATAAATAGGTCATCCATGGTTTCATTAATTGAGCCTGAGGAAAAGTCTCGTCCACCCACTGCATTATATACTGCGAAACATCTCGCAGTCTGGACAGTGTTTGTCAATAACGGAGCAGCAGAGTGCATTTCTGAAGAAAACAGGCATTGGTTGATTGAGAATACGCGATGTAACTAATTGCAGGAGCGAACGGGAGGCAGAATAAGAAGGCAAAAACGAGAGAGAAAGATACAGAATGTGAGTCAATCTATTCAAAGAGGGCTCATTTTAAAATGCTTAGAAGGTAGTATTGAAAAGTGCCCTGCTATGTCCATTGATTAACAGTAGGTATTAAGTCTCATAAAGAGCTCATTATGTTCGGGCATCCATCACACAGGCTATTAGGAGTTCAACCTTAATGTGTTTGTACCTTGAATGGAGGGCGAGGAAATAGAGAGGGATACTGGCTCTGGGAGATGTGGGGACATTCTCACTTGGTTTTTATGCAAACAGTGGATAAACAGGGTTCTGTGTTGTGTCGATGTGTGTCGAGTGTATATGGTGAGACGTTAGGGCGGTGACCGTGTTAAAGGAACAGTTCAAAACTTCCAGGGAAATTAGTTAATTGTGTCTTTCCAAAGGCTGCATGAGATAATTGTGTATTTAGAGCTGAAGTTAGGAGGCAACGGTCCAGAATAGCATGACGTAAAGCCACTGGTTTCTCCAGTGTTATAAAATACCACTAGCACATATAGTATATACACCGAAAACAGGAAAAATTGTAGAGAATTTGTAATATTTCAGCAGCTGAGGCACCAAAAACACTGTAAAATAATGGAAAGTAACCATGTCATTAAAAAAAAATTTAACTTTTTCATGATCAAAACACATTTTATAGGTTTTATTACATGAGATGTGTGTATATATTTGGCTTTTTAATGTTTAACAAATGTTGTATACATCTGTAAAAAAACTATTTAAACAACCTATGCTATACAGTGTAATATATATGTGTAATTAAATAGTCACATAGCCAGATAGAAATGGCTGAATAGATGTAATGCAAACTGATGATCTGTTTTAGTAATTGTATGAATAATTGTGTATTTCAGGATTACAGAAAAAAAAAATAAGAGGTAAAAATTCACAATCTTGTTTGTTTATACACCAAATAAAAAAAGACAGATTATGACATCCATCGCTCTAATTTCTTATGATCAACACCTTGTCCAACCACTACAGTTTCACCATCTTTTGAGCTGATTGCACAACAACAATCCAGAAATGCCTGGCTGTTAAACATTTGGTCCGAAATTAAGGAAAATCTCATTAAAAACCACAATAGTATTTATAATAACAGAGATAGCTAAAAATCCATCCTTGGAATATGATCAACAGTATGTCTCATGGTCCACCTTATACGTCTGGATACAGAAATGAATAAAAATTGTATATTATTGCGTATTTAATCCTTCTGTTTTAACAGAGAGTAAATGATCCGTGCTTTAGATCGCCCGGACAACCCAAACGCTTACATTAACAACTAAATTAAAAGAAAACTTAGATGGAATGATATGGAGGAAACTAAATTACCGTCATATTCCCGTGATCCCATTCACCATGAGGGCTGTAGTTTTTTTTTTTTGGTATGCTAACAGTTTAATATATGCTGACAAACCATTCTAGCAGACTAATGGTTGAGGTCAGAAAAGTGTCAGCCTTCAAAAGGACACATGGTGGTAGATGTTAATTTATCTTGGAATAGCTTGCAAACCTCCGGAATAGATTACTTTCTTTTTTTTTTTCCCAAAAAGACTGATGAAAGGATTGCTCATGTTTCTTCTCTTAGATGTTTGAGCTCCACTGACCAGAACATATGTTTGACACTGTGAGGCTTGTTTTTAAATTCAGCGGATTCAGTGATGTGGACATTTGAAGCCTGCATTGCAAATAATAATAATAACAAAAAAAAAAGAGACTTTAAGTGATGCAGAAGACATCTTGTATCCGATGGATAAACTTTGAACATCTAAAAATAAAAAGTAATATATAGTTGCATACTTTTCAACAAGGGAGTGAGCATGGATATCAATTTAACAGGTCAATGAACTTATTTTAATGAAAAAAAAAACAAACCTACCAGACATAAATTATCATTCAAAGCAGGGTATGTTTCTGTATCTTCCAACATACCTGGAGGGGATTTCGATTTATTCTAAGTATAATGGTAGACGGTTAGCAGGTATGTGTGCACCGCAGTCAAACTAGAAGAAGTTCAACAGCAGTTTGTCGGTAAGCTGAGTAGGAGGAGAAGAAGAAAAGGCACACACCAGGAGATTGATGGATAGAGTGAAGAAAGCTGAGGGGGACAACCAGCAGATCTGGAACACATATCAATCACGTCCCATCCACGTAGGTGTTTCGCTCAAGGTCGCTGAATCACACACCTTCGTTCACGTACGGCAAACTTTTCCTACTTAATTACTCCGGTGACAGCGCTGATCACCACGCCGGGGCGGATTATTTCATTTTTCAGAGGGACAATGACTTCCTATCGCATACATTAATTTAATGGCGTGCGACCGGTCAGGCCATATTCATAAACAAACACCCTGATGAGCAAACAGACACACGAGTGCAAAACTGTGCTGAACACCTTCACGAGCTGCATTTCCTCGACAGGCGAGAAAGGGTGGTTAGGCGAAGGAGAAAAGAGACATGCATGCAACCGTGAAGTGACCATGAAATCCAGGCAGAATGAGAAATGTAATTGGAAGATGACAGTGAGGGTGGAGAATTCATTTTCGAAATTACAGAGGTGAAGTTTGGTGCAGATAATGGCCTTTTCTCTGCAAATAACAGCTTTAGAAGAGAAATATGGGTAACGACACAATGTAAATCCACTGTAACTAGAAATCACACCCACTTAATAGGAAGTTAATGACATCAATGGATTAGTGAGCATCAAACAAGATGGCTTTCCCATTCAACATAATCAACCTCTGAAAGAACAGAATCCAAATATTAAAGAAAAGCAGACTCGGTTTTAAATGCAAATGAAGCTATTTAAAGGAAGCCTTGTGTTATTATATGGTTTAAAGGTTTGTTGCACGTGGAAAATGTGCATTTAATTTCCCCAGCCTTCCAAAATCAACATATATATGACAAATTCTTCCACAAAAGGTTTTACACAGACTAATAAGAAGCCCGCTTGTTTTCTAACTAACAAAATATATTGTCCACTTGGCAAAAAAAAAAAAAAGCCAGCAGGAGATCAGAAATGTTACAGCAGTAGGTGCAGTGGTGCATTTATGGCTTGAAATTGCCTCAGGTATTTTGTGTTTTGTTGCATCATGCCTCAAATATGCCTGAAGAAAGTGCTGCAGAGACATTCTGCTCCGGGAACAAGCTGATCACAATCGACCGGGCTCGGCTCTGCATATTATTTCACTGCATTTGTAATGGTTACATGTACATTGGCAAGATACCCAAAGACAATTAGCTGCAAAGATTTCATCCAGCCCCTGCTCTCATTTATCAAGCAAATAAGCATGGAGGCGATGTGTGAGTGCTAGTATAGATGCTGTTTAGGGCCATAACACTGTGGGAGGCTTCCTGTCCAGATGACTCCAACCGCAGCCAACTAGGAGGGAGCACAAACAGGGCATGCTCACTCTGTACAAGCTACAAACTATGATGACATTTATTCTTACACTCTGGACAAATATAGACCACACAGCTTGCAAGCTTTTTCCATTTTTTTTCCCTCTCTCTTCATACTTTAGTATATAAGCTGCTTGTGCTATGCACTTATATTCCTGCAACTAATAAACGTTATTGATTGTTTTGCATATTATTTCCTGATGAATCCTTTGGTCTGTAAAATGTCAATAAATACTGAAAACTGCATTTCCTGCCTTCCTATCATCTGAGATGTCATCTTTAAATATCTTGTTTTCTTCCACTGACCTTTCAAAATCCTAAAATAGTCACTTTATCGTGACAGAAAACAAGGAAAAGCAGCCGATCCTCATGAATAGGACGCTTTAAGAATATTTGTCTACCATAAGAGTTGCAGTTCTGTCAGTCAACTAATAGACTTATTGCTCGATTTACTTTATATCACTATCTCTGTACATTTATATTGGGATGTATGCATCGTCTGGCACATTCTCAGTTTTCTTGCTCGTTGTTTTGTATGAATTTCATAAATATAAGATGGCTGTCATTTAAAGAAATATATATTCACGCAGCAAATTTCCTGCAATTTCAGCTCCGAGCCTTGATGCAACCTTGATTCTGAAATGCAAGATTTTGTTCACAGCATTAAATATTTAACTTTTTCATTCAACATTTTAATTTCTTGTAATTTTGAAAAAAATAATATTTTCTGTCCCATGAGCGTCTTATCTTATCTGATATTATCTTATCTTATCTTAGAAGAGCCTGTAATACAGCCATTACCTGGCTCATTTAATTCAATTGTAACCATACCAAAAGGGACAATCAGCCAACAAGACTGGCAGCTAAAAGCCTGATAAAACACAGCATGGAGCCTTTCCATCAGAAAATTCATCCACTCTTCCAGCAGTCTTTGTCATGGGGAGATGAAGTTGTTCATTTGGTATCTTTTTCTTTCGACGTCTCTCTTTTTTTTCCTTCTCCTTCTTCGTCTTAAATTTGAATGGAATTTGTATAGCAAAAGATAGCCTATTGAAAACCTGGTCCTGTTATCACAAAAGACAAAATTGTGGCTATAAAGCATTTGGCTTCAATTTTCTGCTGTTTTTGTGCTGCCGCTGAAATTAAGTTGTTTACACAGTTTGTTCACAAAGACAAAGAGAGGAAGACACAGAGTGACTGCGAGAAACAAAAGAGTAGACGGGAGAGAGAGCTGAGTACAGAGAGGTTGAATGAGAATAAAGAGGGGAAAACAAATCCTTGAATGAGACTTGTACCCAATTACACATCAGCGAAAAAACCTGCGTGGATCTCGACTTCAGAAAGAGCATCCAACCGAACGTCCAAATACGGCTAAGATTAAAATATTATACGCAGAGTTCACCGCGGCATCCAATTACATGTTTATATTCCCCCTAAGTGCTGCGTGCTTGACACCGCATCTTTAAGTGTAAATCCTTATTATCCTTAAGTATAATTTATTCTTTTCACTATGAAATCTCTCCTTTTATGAGGGTGCACACTGAACCAATGTAATTAGTTTTAACAATGTATGGCAATTGATAGCTCTTTCAATAAATATCTCATTATGTACATTAAATTTCACCGCGTGGATGGCAAATTTAAACTGTATGGATGAATGCGTGTCGAAAGACAAAGCTCGGGGGAGCCTGACTGTCGAGGGAGTGTCTGGGCATCCTGATTAGTTCCGGTGCTGAGATAGAAGTGTGTGTTTGTGTGTGTATACAGAATACATAAGCATATATAAATATTCCCACATGTATACGTATTCATAGATGCCCTATGACCTCTATTACTCCCTGTGAACGCGCGCACACAAACCTGTCGAGCTTCGGCGCTGGGCTCTGACTGAGATGCTCCTCACCACGAAGAGTCATTAATCATGTCTTCGATCTCGGGTGGCATTGAGTTCACGCACAAGAACAAAGACACACACACACAAAATATGTGTCTCTACACATATATATATATATACACACACACACACACACAGGAGGCATAAAAAGATGGCTAGGGATGCTTGGATGGCTCCGGTTCAACTGGAAACTGCGGCCCATTTTGGATCCAAGATGCTCCGCGAGCCAACAGCTGAGGGGTGTGCAGGACAGGAAACATTTCATCTCTCTCCCTCTGTCTCCCATACCCCATTACCTCCAACACCTCTTTGAGCCAAATAGGTAAAAATCACTTGCTTATTAAGTGTGATATGCCATTATATTCACTGGTTCTGTCGCTGTTTATTGGCATGTTTATTTTTGTCATTGACACTGCTGTCGTACTGGTGCGCTAAAGTCATTTGAGTACAAGGAAAATTGATTTTATAATAGCAAATCGCGACGCGAATACGAAAATAATGTTGCCGCTGAAATGCATGAGGTTGTCAAATTTATATGATAATTTTAATGATGTCAGTGTTTGATTATTGTGTACATTCAGGGTTTAAATGTGCCGCAACAAAGCCACCGAGTGCAGTTATGTGCAGCAAACTCCCATATCTCAAATGTTTTAGACCCTCATTAGCGTGTGAGCACATAATAAGTCAGTGGTAGATTTTACAAATTAGGCTTCCTTTCATCTGCACTGCCACGCAACAATAAGGTCACTTACAAAAATAAAACAAGATATATTCCCTGTAATTGAACCCAGTTCGATTGGGTTTCATGCCCCCTGCAAGTGGATTCTCGCACTGCACTAAAATAGAAGAGAAAAGCAAAACACATTCATTTGTCTCCAGTGGTGCTGCAGGTTTTAGCAAATGCTCAGCAGCAATGTGGACAAGATGTGATTTTTAGTGGGCTAATGGTTGTGTTTTCCTGCTTCGGAGTTAATGCAGAATGCTTGTTCTGTGTATTATTTGTGTTTTGCTTCGTATTATATGTAAATGAGGGAACATTTCCTGTGATCAGCCGGCCTGGATGCAGTAGTTATGAAGCATTGCAGAGGTCACGCACGAGTATGGGATAAGAGTTACATATCCCCAGGTCTGCACATGTGCATTGTGGTCCCTACGGGGTGTTGAGAAGGATGAAAGTTGCCACACAGATCAGCAACTGTGAACAGACCCCATCCACCTTCCATTTTCTCCCCTATGTCTCCTCTCTCATCCTCTCATTTGTCAGGATGGAAATGAACGAGGGATGGAGGGGAGTATGGGGTGGGCAATCCATCCCTCTCTCTTCCTTGCTCTTGGTGCCTGTGTAATCTCCACACTGGGCTGCAGAGTGCCACAGAGCCTCTGTTTATTAGACTAATCCTTAAATCCACATTCTGCAGGCCTCGCAAACGCCTCGCAAAGCTCTAATCTGACTCAAAACAAAGGGATTAGAGACGACAAGGTCCCTCTCTCTGTCTCTCTGTGTCTGCCAGAGTGGGCTCGGGGTGACGCACACATGTGCTGAGAAACACACTTGCACTGTTGCATACTCTTGCCTGTCACACCCATATTTGCTAAAGACTGATTGGCACATGCAAACCCTCACGCACACACACATGCTTCCTGTGAACACAAGCTGGCTGCGACAAGACAGGCAGTTAGAGCCAAGGTGCAAACAAACTGGGTAATTACACATAGCTCAAAAACTCTTGGGAGAAATGACGGACAAGATGAGAATGAGCTGTGGGAATGGGACACGGCGACAGCAGGGAGGATATACTCGGAATAACTAAACAAACCAGGCTTATATTATAGACTTACACTGTTGCAAAAACAACTGAATTTTTCACTCACCAGCAGCAAATTGCAGGGGTCCACCTCAGGGGCTACTGGCTTGTTATAGTATATACACAATACAAAGTGCGAGCAAATCAATATTTGTCTGGTATTTATCTGTATTAAAGGACCTTTACATCCACAACACTAAAGTGAGAATATTCTGCACATTTGCAGCTCAGTTGAGTCACTCCACGAAAGCCATAAAACCCATTTCAGTCAGATGCCACAGCTGACAGGCATACAAGAAACTTCTTTTCATTCCCTCTGTGTTCTCCGCACAATTTCAGCCACAATTTCATTCTGTTTCTCCTCAATATGGCAAGTGAATAATGCAAAAAAAAAAAAAAAAAAAAAAAAAAAAAAAAAAAAAAAANAAAAAAAAAAAAAAATCAGCACTGAAATTGTGCTCACTCAGTTGTTAATCCTAATTTTACACTATAATCTTTAAGTAACAGCGAGGCCATTTTGCAAATGTAGCATGTAATAATGTTGACAAGTGGGCTCAGTGTATTTTCTGGCTACTTTCACACGCTGGCTTGTGTCTTCATGGAGAAACTTTTAAAATACTTTTCTTTTAATCAGATACAAAACATGGAACTTTGCAACTAAATACTGCCAAACAGTGCCAGTATGTGGGCATGCTAACATAACGCTAACATTACTGGAAACAATTTTGCATGATCTTCTCCAGCACTCGCAAGCTGTTTGTCCCGAACGATGTCTTCATATAACAGACGGTTTAATATGGTCTTCTTACAGATATTTGCCTCTCTCTCTAGTGCACCTTGGTATGAATCCTCTGCAACGGGGACTGTTGCCACAGCTTCTGCTACACAATCTGCCATTGTTTGATCGTCAGCTGATAAGGATCCAACCTAACACCTGTCAGAGGAACTTCAATTAAGCGGGCCTCCCTGCCTTCGCTGCTAACAGGTACGGGGCATGCAAACAAGGCACATCCTCTGATGATACTGTGCGGGGATGAACCCTTGGAGTTTTTCTTTGCGGCGATATGAGAGGATACGACTGCGCAGTGTGTGAGAGGGAAGGATTTGACCATTGCGTGACACTGTGGTATCATATTCTAAGGTTACGGCGCACATCCATGCTGAGCTGTGGCATCTGACAAGAGTGTTAGCGCAGGTGAAGGTCAGGTGTGATATAGAAAAGCATGGCAGTCTGCAGATGGATGATGTCAGTGGAGGGGTCACGGAGCCATGCTACCTGTTCTTTTATTCATTGAGGGAATTCCTGCTCATTCCCATTCAGAGGAATCATACCCCTGGTAGCGTGTGTGTGTCGGTGTGCACCTGCGAGTGTGTTTTTCACCTATGCCCCAGGAACTAGCTTCAGCACAGAGAGTCAGGGCAAACTTTGCTGCGGTACTGCCAGTGAGTTATTAAAACAATCGAGTGCTGACAAGCCCTGCATTCTGTCGCAGAGGGAGAGGGCTAGGGCTTAATAACTCAGTGTCACGCCTTGACATTCTTACCATCTGTCTGGGTAAAATATTCAAATGTGCAATAAATGTCACTGGGGACAGACGGTGACACTGTCTAATTAACACTATGACAGAGGTGACACACTGAAGGCTTTGGCTGGCTTTTACAGTACAACATGCATCGCGCTGTGTGTGTGTGCATGCATGCGTGTGTGTGTGTGTGTGTGTGTGTGCATGCCGTAGCTGTATGCAGAGGTGAAATGCTGAGGGACGCAAGTGATTTTTTTTTTTACCGCCTTCCTGTCTCTTTAGAGGAAAGTCAGCTATTGTTTAAGTAAACAGAAAAGTGTAGCACTAACACACATATTAAAAAGTGTAAATGACAGCAGCTATAGGGCTGTGCAACCCCGGAGCAGTGAATAAATGCCAGAGAAGATTCATTTCTTCAGGCTGAAATGTCAAATTGGGGGGGGAGGGAGCAGGGAGGAGACCAGATTGTCAGCCACATATGGGTATCTTACTTCAGCTCAGGTAGATGCATGTAGGTCAAAAACAAGCTACAGTAATTATTTCCTTAACTGGGGAGTAACTACTCACATTTTCCTTTCCATTTTTAAAAAAAAATACCTTGTGGTTAGCAATCTTAAGAGATGGGGAACGTAAAATTGCTCATGATGCTCTAGTAGAACCGAATAAAAGGATTTCAAGTGAGCAGACCTGGGAATTATTTGTTGCTTGAATAACAAGATATGTCTTCCGCTTTTTTTGTGTGCAAATCATAGAATCTGACCTTACGCATGGAATTTAACCATGAAAACTACACAGGCTTTAGTTCGAGTGTTTCCAGTGAGGCCAAAAGCCCTTTAAACTTTGTATAATAAATGGAAAAATGTAGGTATTGAAATACAAGGGCATAGCATTCAGGCCTGTCTCCAGGATGTATACTTTAACTTGCCAGGATGTTGCTTCTAAGAAACTGCGACATGCTCAGTACAATGTTCAGTATAATATCACTTATCCTCCCAGTGCTTTAACGTTAAAAAAAACATGGTTTGGCGGCTGCCGTGTCTGAATAAAAACAGCAGGAGTTCATGTTTAGTTAACTTTAAAAGTGATGGAACATTTTATTACTGTAATCCTCTACAAATGACACAGAGATGCTCTTCATAATACTCATCCATGCTTACATTTGTACAATTTTAAACAATCAAAAAAAAAACCCGTCACCACTGTATGTTTTATGACCCAAATGAATCCGAGAATTACACATGTACACCAGGACGTGTTTTAACTTTGAGCACCTGATAAATTCATGGCTCTTCTACTCTGCTTCCCCTCTCAGTCTGTTCTGTTCTCACTTCCCTCTCTCTGTATTCTGTGAGAGGCTGTTGTATGAAGCACCTTTAATGGGTTTGTGAGGGATATATTGGACTTCAGTAGGAGATTTGACACACTGTGTGTGCGTGCCGGTGTGTGTACCTATAAATGTGTGTGCTTTTTGGATTGTCATGTAGGGTCCTATATTACGGTGCTTTTCCACTTGTGTTACTGTGTGCACTCACACTCCAAAGCCATTAGATTCTATACAAAATCCTGAAGCTGAGAACTTTGAAGCTGAGAGCGGTGCAATCGACAGGCTGGTCTCCCACCGAGTACGTCTCTCCGCTCTTGATCTCTGGTACAGTACCGATCTCTGCTGGAGCTACGGTTGCACTTTCACATACACATTTTGACTCTGTTACTTTATCTATTCTCTACAGCCCACACATGGGTGCCTCTGTCTCTAGGTACATGCATGGCACCAATATTTCAGAGCTACCACGGGTAAGTGCTCGCCTGCTTGGGTCTATATTGTTCGTGACTGCCATACTGTGAATGCTTCTAATGCCGCCGACTCATCGTCTTGGAGTGTTTGTGCCTCCGGGGCCAATAGAAGACAGCCCTGGCCGCTCTAGCACCAATGACATAGCTGACTGGTCCCATTTAGCATGCTAGATTTAGCTTCATTAGGGAGGATGTGGCTGGGAAGGCACACAGAAGAAATGAAATGAGGGGTAAGAGGGGGAGACGCGAGAACGACGCTAGGCTTTTGCAAGGGCCACTTTGCAGCGGAGCCGGACAAAAAGCCAGAGCTGTCTCATAAAGATACTTTATAAACCAGCCATATCCATAATGGCTACCCAATAGAGAGAAATGGATGAATGACTGAAATTAATGCAGCAGTTGGAGTTAAGTTAAAAGCACACCACACTGGGCTTGATTATGGCGTCTCTATCTGCAGAAAGCACTACACAGGTTTCCATGGCGTACCTTGGGCTGCAGTGAGTCACAATGTCACCAAACAAAGCACGCAAAAAAAAAAATACACTTTGCAATCCAGCAGAAATTATGAAAACTAATTAAAGACTTAAAAAGCAATTCATCCCAAATTAATTATCTTTCATTTTTATTCAGTCTTCCAAAAAAAAAAAAAATTTGCTCACCACAAATAAGGACTTGAGCAATCTACCCAATGGGGTAGCCATATTATATAATCTCTTACGCAACAAGTGTTTTGATTGCTGATCCTTTAAAATTGTGTCTTAATTTGAGAAAAAAATATCCCATTTTGCCATGACAGAAACAAATGAGTTATCACATCCAATTGGCAGATTTGTTTCTCTTCTATTATGGAAAATATGTCAGTAAAATGGAAAATAAGGATAAACGATTTGACAAAATGGACAATGTTTGCAGAGGGGGGTTTGTGGCGATTAATGTGTGGTTGTTTTGACAGCTATCGAGAAGCGGTGGCGGCCGTAGCTTGGTAAAAAATCTATTATTTGGAGGAAAAAGGATGAGACGGGATCCTCAAAGGTCATACATCAGGAGAGGAACATGCTAGCCTTTAGCCTTGCTCCTAATGACTGCAGCATGCACTCAAGCAGGCAATGCAACCATAAGGACATATTTGCACACAAAGTCCCACTACGGTGCTTGAGGCAAATAAACCGACACAAAAAGGCAGCAGATACGTGTGCGCTCAGGTCTTTGTGTGTGGTCTCATGGAGTACATATGTTCCAGATACAGGAGCACGCAGGTCACTGAAAGGCACCCTGCAACAAATGGCGTGAGGTCATCTCACGTCGCCCTGGCCCTCGCTCCGGGTCAATGTCACAATAACTGCTGGTGATAAAGGGGGTTTCCATGGTAACCGGAGGGTTTGCAGCAAATCAGAGAG
Organism: Stegastes partitus; assembly: GCF_000690725.1. NCBI lineage: Eukaryota > Metazoa > Chordata > Actinopteri > Pomacentridae > Stegastes > Stegastes partitus. Next base: position 440,275 of record NW_007577847.1, on the reverse strand, counting down.
GAGGAAGGACTCCTCGGGGTGTTCTCGCAGCAAAACCAGACCCATGGTGATTTATCCCTCACAGATTCTGTACCGCACTAAACCATTAGGACACTGTGATAAGAGATAAACAAAGTCTGGGACAGAGTTGGTGGGGCAGATAAGAGAAAACACAGCCTGTTCGATGCTACGTGAAATCTCATCTATATTGGTCAAGCTGGATGTTTTTTTTTTTTTTAGAACGGCTGGAGTCTCTAGCATCAGAAAGCTGTTAATATCACTGAAACTACACTAGCAGTCACTGATTTTTATGGTGGCTATTGTGATTGCTGTCGACATAATATGCAAAGGCAGTGGAAAAAGTGTGACGCCGACGCAGGCACTTTACCGCGTTTATAGAAAAGGTTCTGTAAGCTTCAATTACAGCAAGGCCAAAACTATGCTATAATTCTGTAAAATACAACCCTGTAAGAGAGCATGAAATGTTTGAAATCAACAGTATTAGAGGACATGTTTAAAGGTCCACAAGTGATCTAAAGGCATTTTTTTTAAGAACCACTGGAGGTCTTCGCTCTGATTAGCTGGAGAGATTCATTACAGCTCTGTGGGGAACTCCTGCAACCAGAACTCTTGCAGAGCAGTCCGTTTTTTATGTGCAGTAAAAGAAATAGCAGGTTGTATCGGTGTTAGTAGTATCAGATGTGGCATGGAGTGGTCAAAATAATAGTGGTCGTATTTTTGGTGGCAGTAGCCACACCAGTCTTGTATAGTGCTATATTGATGAAGATTGGAGTGGAGTGTTCTCCCTCCTCCTCCACACACAGGCCTATATTGGATTTCACGCTGGCTGCCCATTCACCAGACACTGCAGTGCATTCCTAACCAAAGGCCTGGAGGCAATACGGCTGCTTTATTTGTTTATAATGTTTAGGCTTCCCGCAAATGGCTTGCGCTGCAGTCCCGGTAACTGTGCATAGTTACATTTAAGCAATCGACTAGGCTCGTTTCGACATGAGCGCCGCAGCTCAATTCATTTGGAATGGACTAAAAATCCAATAGAGTTGTCTAAGTGGGAGGACAAAAAAGGAGGGGAGGAGAGAACTATGGATGTAGGAAAATGGAGAAATAAAGAACAAAGGGAGGGTAAGGGTCAGCGTTTCTGATACTGTAATTTAAAAAGGATAACCTGCGCTGCTATACCTCTGCTAAGACAAGCATCCACAAGACAAAAAAACAACACACACAGCGCAAAAAAAAAACTCTGATCTTTTCCCCCTACTCAGATATGATTGACAGATAAAATATAGATGCCCTCCTACTGCTCTTGGTTACTAAGCTGCCCTCTCCAAGTTGCACAGTTCTCCGACGTGTAGCCCTCTGGCTGCTGCAGCACTAATCAAATCCATAGAGCGCAAACTGCCGACTTTCACAACTTCAGGTCCATTATACGACAAATTCCCTGGAAACACTTGCAGGAGTGAAACTCTAATTTACTGAACTGATGACAGATGATGACACGAGGGTGACAAGGCAGGAGAAATTAAGTTAGCGGTGTTGCAGTAGGTTGTCTCCGGGATGACACACAAATGACGGCATGTGGTAAGTGAACTGGTGTGAGTCATGTCACTTGTTGTGTGTACCACCGGCTTGAATCATCGTCGCTTGTGTGCGCGCGTGCTAATCTCCCATCTTCTTCCTCACTAGCCTACTCCTTGTCCTCTGCCAGCTGCTCAACTTCTCACTCCATTTGCTCCAGACTTCATACACATCTGCCCACCAAATCCATCCACGTCTCCCACACACACACACTACTGGCAATCACAAAGATGCCCAAAGGCCATTGGCCGAAGCCAAGCAGAGCATTCGGTGTGGTGCATCGCATAACTCCTAACCACTTATCGCCAGCTTGTGACATAAACAAACTGAACAACAGTGGCTGGCAGTAAGCAAGGTCAGCCAAAAAAAAAAAAAAATCTACCTTTTCTCCCTAATTACTTTTGCCTTTTCTCAAGTTCAGTGCACATTCTTCCTCTGTGAAATGGAACGTCCTTGCAAACTTTAGGCGATGTCTCAGAAATTCCTTTTCTACGTGGTTGTAGCAAATAAAAAATCTGAAGCCTCCCAAAGGCTCTTGTGAAGTGAAGGATGAAAGCCAGTGAGCGGGAGAGTGGGTAGAAAGCTGGAGTGAGGGGTTTGATGCAGTCTCCTGAGTGAGGGGAAGGTAGAGGGAGAGAGAGAAAGAAAATGCAGGGGAAAAAGTGTCCTCTGAAAAAAAAAAAGAAAAAAAAAAGAAATAGCTCATTGATGCAACCATTTCCCCTTAACCTCAAACGGCAAGCTTCAGAGCTAAGAAGGGCGGAAACCAGGGAGTTTTCTTGAAAAAGAAAGGAGAAAAAGGGATCCGTCCTTTGCCTTTTCTCCGCCTCCTCCACCCTCCTTCCTCGCCTTTTCTTTAGGCTCTTTGAGCAGGAGCAGGAGCATCTCTCAGAAAAATGACAGTCCTTGTACAGGAATTTGGTTCTGTAATTAACCTGCTCATTTGCTAATTTGACTGTAATCAAGCCTCTCATCTTTCCCAGCGGGGTGCCAGAGCTCTTTGAGCAGACAAGGCAGGAGACAGTAGCAGTGAGCTCAGTGATGAGTTGCATCAAGTGCCTCCTCTCCTTTACTTCACCTTCTACAAAACTGCACGCTCACAGGAATGAGCAAACAACTTCTGCTAAAATGCATAGCGGAGGTTGACACATATGGTGTAGTGTTAAAAAAAAAAAAAGATCGGCCACTGAAGGACGAGACTTTCCTCGGGGCTGCTCATGTCTGCTATAGCTCTGCTGTGTGTCTCAGCCCCCGCAGCCTCTGTTAGGCGCGCACACAAACATATTAAGAACTGAAAAAAAACCCACACTCACACAGGCATAGGTATTCTCCATTCGAAACCATTCCAACCAAACTATCCAGCTGACATTTACATCTGTCGAGACCCAGCATGTGTCCTTTTCTTCTCCCTGAATGATCAGAATCCAGCATATCTCTTTTGATTCCCTCTTTATAATGCTCTTTTATTCTGGCTCTTTTGCTGAGTCTGTGTCTATCTCCTCTCTCTCTCTCTCTCTCGCTCACATTCAAACACAGCAGCAGACTCTCTAAACAAAGCCATACTCTATTGGTTGCCAGTGGCAACAGAAGCGTGTGGTAATGGCATCAGACCGGCTATTAGTTTTGATGTGAACTTCATAGTTAACAATTATGAGAGCACGAGAGAGACCGAGCCACTGGGGCAACATTGACATGCTGCCTGTTAATCCATTAATGGGGCTGATTGAGCTGCACTCCAAATGCAACGCTTCAGCTGGAGAGTAACCTGATCAGCTTCAAGTCGGGCTCAGATTTTGATTGGGCGGGAGCTCGGCCGCCTTAGCCCACTGAAAATCTGTTCATTGGATGAATTTTAGATTAATAGCTCCAAGTAATTGTTGATTGCATCAGACAGCTCAGACGCATTCATTTCAAGTGCTAAAAAAAATAAAAAAAAAATAGAAAAAGATTTGTGGTTACAAAGAGAAATAATATGCACATGCAGGCACTACATTTTCAAGGGCTTGTTAGCATGATTTCAATTAAAGATTAAGTGTAAATTTTTAATTTATAGCCAAAACTATCCCGATACGCAGGTGGTTGCGCTGTCGGTGTGTGTGCTTACCGTTAGCGTGACAGGCTGACGTGATAAAAAAGTATTTTAATCCAATTAGGTGATCTGCTAAACAGGCTTTAAGAACCAACATACTTGCAAACTAATTTAAATATAATACAGATCAAATTAGATAAGTCTTTGGTGGTCTGCCTCTAATTGGCAGAAGCATAGTCAGACGGAGAGAGCTGGAGGGAGGCAGACAGAGATGAGAAAGAAGTTATTTAAGAACAGAGAGGGTCTGACTCAGAAACGGGCTGCCTGACTGTCGGTTTCAAGAGACAGATAAAATCTCTTTGACGTATCGAGTGTGACTGAGGAAGTTCTACTCATTCAAGCCTTCCCTCTGTCATTCTCTTTATGTCTAATAGTTTTTATATATAATTGATAAGCTTCTTAATTGCTTCTTTTCTCTTTCTTATCATTCTCTTTTTTTTTTCTCCCCTCTCTCCTCTGTCTCTTCTTCTTCTTCCCGACTGATCTGCGGCGAATCCTTCTTTCCAGATGTCAACACAGCAGGTGTTGTGATTTGAAGGGATCAGCCTGTCTCAGTCCAATCGGATGCTTGGAGAGGTGTCCAGGAAAAAAAAAAAAAAAAAGAGGAGTAATCCCCTAATGAGACAAGCACACTGACATAGTTGTACCGCTCGCGAAATGTGCCACACAGACTCATGCCCACGTGATACGCGGCTCGTGCCACTGACACATTTACTGAGACTCGGTAACCTATAGAGAGGTGCCAAGCTGTTCCAACACAGGAACATTGTTCGCCCGGCAACACAAAGAAATCAGCCCAAACAGGTGAGGATGCATACTGAGGCCTAATGATTGGTGCATTTTGCTGTGTTGTGCGAGGCATCTCCATGCGGTTGCCATCTCTACACAAAATGGGAACGGCACAAAAGCAAAGTGGTCGGTTGGCATGACGACAGCACAGAGTCAAAGTCTAACAAGCTATTGGGCCCAATTTTGAATGTTTGGTCAAATGTGCATGTATGAGCACACCCACACACACACGCGCACGCACAAGCCTGCGAACGTGCACATGAGTAACATCCTCACAGATAGTTGTAAAGGTGAGCAAAAGATGTCTCTCAAAATATAACCCTGCTTTTCAAACTCTCCCAGGTAGTCCCTGAGCATCATCTGCAGCCCGACAATTTCACCTGACCACCATCTGGTGTTCCAGTCCGAAAATGACCCCGAGAAGGACCCTCACCCAGCCTTGACATGCTAAAACGTTTTTCCATCAGAGTGTTTTTGCATTCTTTTTGTGCAAAAAAGTGTCTCTCTCTGTAGTACGGTGTGCAGTCTCCAAAAAAAAAAAGAAGCATTTGCTGCCTCCAACAAAAAAGGGTACAAAAAAAAAAATGGAATATGGGATTTAAAAAAAAAAAAAAAAAAGAAGAAGAAGAAACTTGTGCTACTTTTAGTTTCACTTAAATCTTTCCAACAGTCGTTGCTTCTGGGCCCTTGGCTTTACTGTTCTCTTCCTCCTTTCTTTACACTATACAGAGACATAACTCGCCTACTCTTCAAAATACTGAGCCGCATCAGGGCCGCATAAAAAATTCCCTGATGAAGCAAGATCCAAATGAGCTGTGTGTTGCAGTGGAGGAGAAGTCAATAAAAGTAGATGGATTTTCAACCAGGGAACAATTATGTGTTTTTTGTTGTGGGATGATGTTTACCTCAGTATTTTGTTCAGTTTGTATGTTTTTTTTTTTGTATGTATGAGGATATTTCAAAATGCTTTTTTTTTTTCTCTCTCTCTTACTTTTATATTCAGAAGTAGCAGCTCTCCAAACAGCAACACCAAAGTGCGTCTTCACATATTGGACCTGCGAGCGTCTACGTTGTGCACACATGCAGGTGAAACAATTCCTTGAACCGTGCAGCTTTTACCCAGCAGACCTCCACCTCCAACCCTTGCAGGCCTGGCCAGACGGGCGAGAGGATGGAAGACAAAACTCGCTCACACACTCCCACTCCTATGGGATTATGACTATTTTTAGATAAGCGCCCCCTGGCTGCGCTGGACCTGTGACTAATCCATAACACTAGCATGCAAACAACACACACAGGAAAACTCTTGCTTGAATGCATGCACACAGGTTTGCCCATGCATGCTAATGAAAAAGATAACACACTATACATGTCCTTAAAGGCACACGTCACTTTATTCCGCATTTGAAAGCGACTTTGCAGCAAACGCAGATGAAAATCGACTAAAGGTGAACAAATACACACTCTTAACCCACAGCCTGCACGCTCTCAGTCCAGTGACCCTCTCACCCCAAGACAAACCGCAGTTGCCACAGCAGCGGTGTCGCCACCTAACCCTTCCCCTCCGCTCTCACCTCTACAGTTAGAGAGGTCCCATCTAAGTTTCAAACCCTCTAAAATATTCATCAGCACCAAAAAAGGAAAACTTTTAATACACATGAAACAAGACCCCGCTACCTTTGTTGTCGCTCTCTATCTCTTCGCTCCCTCTCACTGCTCCCTTCCTCCCGTTTTCCTGGTCCCTCTCTGTGGTTCTCATGAATAATGAAGACCTATAGAATCCAGTGGCTCAGATTGTCCCTGCAGTCGGATACAGCTCTCCTGTATTGATTAAATAAGACTCCTTAAATAATTAACCGGGGCCTTTGTCATGCAAATGAGTGGCCGCGGCAGCGAGTGTGTGTGTGTCTGTGTGTTTTCGTGTGGCTGTTAGTTCAAAACATTAGAAGTTGCTGAAGGTTCACGTTGGGGCCTGAAAACAAGTTGCACCTTATATCTCATGTAGGACCAGGTTTGGGCATGCAGCTACACACACATCAAGCACCGATCGATAAATATGAAGAGATCTTTGTATTGCACCTCGTTTTTTTTTTTCCAAATCTTCCCTTCTCCTCATATCTTTCTCAACTCCTGCTAATGAAGATAACAAATGGCAGCAGCGAGGAAGCCCAAGATAAAGCAACAAGGCCGAGCACAACAGGGGAAAAAAAGCCTAATTTATACCTGCATATGTGCTGAGCCTCTGGTTTACAAACTATGAGAGTAAGGAGATGAGATAACTTTCACTCATTGTGCATCTCATTCATCCCCGCTCTTCAATAGTTCTGGCACCGCATGAGCGTTTGGAAAGGAGAACCTGCCACACGATTCTTTTCTTCCAAGGACAGACTCTTTTGTAATGCAACAGTTCTTTGGAACAAACAGCTCATTTTCATTCAACCCCCATTTTCTCATCCTGTGACTTCTGTTTGATACAAATACGCGTCTTTTTTTGTGGTCCTTTTTTACCTTTTCCTTTTTTAGGTTCAAAGCTCATTTTCCGAGTGGCAGCAGTGATACTATTTTTGATTGAATAATAAAGCCTCTTTGGGGTTTGTTGGCTAACTTTCTCTGTGACTATAGCTGCTGCTGGAAAAAGTCAATAGCTGCCAAAAGAACAACAACAAAAAAAAAAGAGACTAGTTCTGTTTCATTTAACTGCAAATGAGTGCCATTTTTCTCTTGTATTTGTTGAATTTCTGTTTTGATTCTGACAAATGAAAAATCCGACTGAAACGTCCAAACTTGACTTTGTTTTTTTCACACTCCTTGTGTACATCGTATTAATTCTTTAATGGTTACACACAACTACATGCTAACAAACTCTGAATACATGTTTTTTAATCACTTGCTAGTTTGCGAAGCTACCAAATGTTGAAAAACTCTTGGAAAAAAAAAAAGAAAACTTTCGGGAACTCTGTAACACTGGAAATTGCTTCATCTGTGCTACAAATGCGCTGCAAAGATTTCTCCAGGATTCCCAGGAGACAAGAGTTGGCAGCATCGTATGCAAGTTTAAAGCTCATGGTAAAGACACATGTTGTAGAGTTCAGAAGAAAGAGCAAGATTTCTCCAAGGGGAAGCAAACATTTAAAAATAAACAGCTGAGAAAAAAAAAAAAAAAAAAGGGAAGCTGGCAAGACGGTGGACCTCAAGCTGGGAGGTCTTCGTTTTCCAGCGCAGATGTTGAACTTTTGCACGGTTTTAACAAGACAGGGACTCCAGCTGAATAATGTTAGTCAACAACACCTTGGACAAATTGAAGATTTTAAAATGCACGAGATGCTCAAACAAGAAAATAGACCAGTTATTGTTTCATGACAGTTGTAGAAAACGTTCTCTTTCTAATATGATGGTGAGCTGAGGGTTGCAAGGTGGCACAGTTGGTAGCACTGTTGCCTCGCAGCCAGAAGGTCGCCGGTTCGCCTTCTTGCTCTCCCTGTGCAGCGTGGGTTCTCTTCGGGTTCTCCGGCTTCCTCCCACACAGTCCAAAAACATGTTGAGGTTAATTGGTGGTTCTAAATATGTACAATATTGTTATTTCCACATCCAGAGGAATTTGGACAATCTGAACATCCACAGGGGCTG
>NW_007577847.1:425698-430930 GCF_000690725.1 Stegastes partitus | reverse complement strand
ACTTTTCTTCTGCTACAGACAATTCTTTCCCCTTGCTGCTGTAACAATGCAAATTTCCCCACTGTACAATCAATAAAGGCGCATCGAATCGCATCATAAGACGAAACGCAACATCTGTATTAAATATTTCAGCTACAGACACATCCCGGCAACAGAACAAATTTGTTTGACCGTTTAAATCGGAACCGCAAAGTTCTATAGGACGAGTGAAAAGACAGATCCGAATGCTATCCAAAGCAAAAGAAAAATATTTTGGCAGTGTTACCTTATATGCAAAAGATTCTAAACAGCTCTGTCAGCTCTTCTTAAATTATTCTTTTATATTTCATGCAGATGCACTCCTCTGCAAAACCACCCTAGATTTTTTTTCCCCCTACACTTATTCAAGTCATCTGGAGAAAATACCTCTTTTTTTTTTTTTTTTCATCGTGTAATATATAAAACAAAATATCGCAATGTCACTTCTGTCTAATATCTTGCAACCCTATTTGTTAGCGGCTGCCTTTTCCCCGTGACTTTCCAGCCCCCCAAACGAGCTATTTAGTCGACAACATTGGTAAATAACGCGAAATTGGAATGGAAAGGGGCAGTTGACATTTACGCAGATTTTTGTCAATAAGCATTGTCACCCCTGGACACCCCATGTTTAACAGCAGCAGACCTTGATTTAATTACTGCTCTAGATCCACATCTATTCACTGTCACTCACACACCATAACACAAATGCCAAAGAGACAAGGGAAGCATGATTAGAGTGATGTAGGGGATGAGGTTTTTGGGGGGAGGTTTGAAAATGCCACATTCTTTTGTCTTTTCCACAATTACAGAACACCACACCGACCTGTTGGGAAAGTTAATTTTTTTTCCCCATGAAAAGATGACATGATGACATGAGACTGCAAAAATTAACTCCATGTACCATAATTATGCAAAATTCTGCAGGAATCTAATAATTAAAAATGTCACTGAATTATCAACCTCAAACAGCTTGCTTCACCCCTGCTGCTTTTTTATTACAGCGATTTCTTTAATATTGTTAAGGCTTCCAACGTCTTGTTGTTTCATGTTCATTTCCTATTGGCCAACATATGGTTCTTTGGTTATGGTTCTCTAATTTCTGTGTTTACCAGCGAAGTCTTCAATCAGCTTACTCACTGAAACAGCTTTGCTCTCCTCTCTGTTTGCAACTCACGCATGCCTACAGGGACCAAAAGCATTCATCCCCCTCAGCTATTCTTAACATGCTCACTTGTTGGCTTTAGTACACAAATACGCACACACACATATATACACACAGAGGGAAGTCGGGCCTTGCCAGGGGATGGCAAGCAAACTTTCCCCCAGCGCTGCGACATCTCCCCAGGACAGGAAAAGTAAATGAACGAGAGTGATTTGTGTGTAAGTGTGGAACCAAACACACAATGTGTTTTCCTGTAAAGCTTTTCTGTCAGCTCTGCAGGCTCTGAGAGCGCACGGCCCATACAAATAGGCTGCCCCAGGGCTGGCTCCTCTAATACGCCACAACTATCAGCAACAGATGACAGAGCGGGGAGGGGAGAAACATGGAAAACGAAACAAAGGCTAGATCACCCCTAACAGAGGGAGACAGGAAGCTGGCTGGGGGTAGAGAGAGTGCAGCATAAGACGGAGCGGCACACAGATATGTAGGTAAAAGTTTTCATGTCAGGAAAAGGCCAGGTGAGGAGCAGCAGCGTCGCACGGTTCTCTGGGTGCATTTATACCAAGACAAAAAGGCTAGAGACAGAGCATAAAGAAAAAAGCAAGCAAACGATGCCATTGACAAAATGAGGCAGAAAGGTAGCTAATAGCAGAAGGAGACGGAAACAAAAGGAGGAGGCAGTGAGTGACTGAGGGAGAGGAGGAGAGACACTGGCGAGGAGACTTTTGCTATGACAACCTTTACAGAACTCAGCATGCTCCCAAATGTACAGCCGAAATGTCACCAACAGTAAGCAAGAGCCGGCACTGACTGCACACACAGAGAGAGAGACGTATCTGCAGCACACAGGCGATACAGCTGACAAAACCGAATCACACACTAGGAGGAGCGAAAATCTGGTCAATTCTGTGGCAAAATAAAATCCATATCTCAACGTAAAGACACTTCATCCTCTCCTCTGCCAGACTTTTTTTCTCATTTTGTTCTTTTCTCTCCAGCCTTGTCATTTTGATTCATTCTCTTTCAGAGTAGCTGCGGAGCAATAATCTACATTGGCTCTTGTTTAACACGTTAAAGGTGCATAAAAAGCGTCATTACTCCTATTTTACAAAAAAAAAAAAAAACGGGCTTTGTCTGACTCATGCATGACTCATTTAAACTGTGCGTGTGTGTGTGTGTGTGCTCTATGCTGCTTGTGACCAAGTTAAGAAGTGCCCCACCTGCTTGAGCACCTTTTAATGATTATTGATGAAGTTGCTCAGTTAAAGAGAAAAACAATTAAGACCCTGCCAGTGTAGAGTCCACACTGCTAATGAGCGGGAGCGTGCCCGGGCCCGCTCGTCCTACTGCTGACTAGTGTGTAAAACCTAATGGAAGCAACACTTGTTTTAATCGCGGCCCAATCCTAAAGGCTCGAGGTAGCTGTCACCGTCAATGTCTTTACAGGACTTTAGCTTATGGGGCTGAAGCAACAGCAGATGGGCGAGGGTTTCGGGAGCAGCAAACACAAGACGAGTCCTTGACTGTGCAGCTCGCTGGAGCCCGGGGTGGTGGCGTGTGCAGGCGCTTTTTCACATCTGCTGTTTACACATGGGCAACCTGACCCTTCCCCTCTCCCGCAGGCCCCCGAAGAACCCAATAAAATCATCAGCCCCTGCTCAAGATGACTGCCTTTGCCTCCCGCAGCATTTCTGAGTTTTTTTTTTTTCTTCTTCCTCTCCTACTGCCCTCCTCCCTGTCATCTCCTCTTTGCTCTCTTGTCTCCAGTATGCCTAACCTCCAGTTCTTCCCACCTTTCGCTTCTTTCCTCATGCTCTGTGATTTCCCAGCCCCCCTCCCCGCCCCAGCCCCCTTTGCCGCCCTTGTTACTTATTCTGCTATAAGATGATCCTAAGAATCCAACAGCAGCTTTATAATTTATAGCAGAACCACTGGCTGGCTGACCTTCTCCACCTCCAGCTGTTTCCTCCTCCCTCTGGCCTCGCTCATCCCCCCCCCGCTCTCTCTTTCACTTTCTTTCTGCCCATCTACATCCAGAAAATAGGGCCTCAGAGTGACATTGTGTTATACTATGTGTGTGTGTGCAAAAAAAAATAAAAAAAAGAAAGAATGAGTGTGAGTAATAGAGCTAGAGGGGCCAGCAAGAGAGAACAAATAACATCGTCCTCCAAAGAGCTGCGTCTGAGAAACATTAGCCGTTCCTCAGTGTAGGTATGGGTAAAGTGTGTGTGTCACATAGACAGCACCAGGCCTGACTGGAGGATTAACAGAGCCCATATGTGGGATTCACCCTCCCACACACACACACACAGTCACAACAGCAAAATCCTCAGCTGGATTTGTGAGCATCATTCTGTCTTTCTTACTGTCCGCTCATTCCCTCGTTCTGAACCCCCAATCTCATCTAGGAGAGGATTTATGAGGGGGCGCACCTCATCCCTCCAACACAACACAATCTCAATTGGACTGAGTACAGCCTTATTCCAAACCAGACATCCATTAAACCAAGGTATTACTGTAATACAACTATCGGACAACTCTATCTCTTTCTATCTCCCTCTGTCTCTCTCATTCAGGCTGAACATCAGCGAGAGTGATGTTATTAATATAGATTCAGCTATAGTGTGCAGACATTTCATTTCTATGTATATCAGATTAAAATGCCTTACAGCGAAGGCCTTATATATTTAAATAAGAAAAGCTGCTGGGATCATGATTAGGTTTGGGCCTTGTTTAGTGTTGGTGTTGAATTCTATCAACTAAATGAGTGTGTAATATAGTCCACAGCCCCTTTTGGCTGACAGGCTCAGGAGACAGGGATTTTAGCCCCCCGCCTTCTCCCTAGTGTCTATCCTCCTCCCCAAAGACTCTCCGATCCAATTACCAACCTGGCACTGCTTGGCTCAGCACTGACTCTGCCAACCTGGGTGAACTATGTCCCTTCTACTTTGTCTCCTTTACTTTCCCTCCATTCAGTCCCTCTACTTTTATCTGTGGGTTCGCTCCTCGTTCATCCCGCTATGTGACGCCGTCACGCTCTGTCAGCCCGCAGCGTTTTTTTTTTTTGGTTGTTGTTTTTTTTTTTTTTCTTGCATTGTAATGTTGTGTGCCTGTGTATGTGTTTGTCAGCTGTGCGCTGGGAGGGAGTTTCAGGCTGATTAAAGAGATGATTTATAGGAGCATGATGTTGGTGGAATTCCCTGATCACTCCTCAAATCGCGTCTTCTAAAATGAGCTCTCTTCATTCAACCACAGTCGGCTGCAGAACAAATTCACCCCCAAGACACACGCATACGTACACGTGCAGACATGTGTGCCCACACGCGTGCGAAGAAATGTGAATTTATCTTCACACCTATTACCCTACATCCACATAGCAGAGAAGTAGTTTAGATTTTTGCCAGTGACTCAGTGCACTTATATTTATGAGTCACTGAGTGAAAATGTCAATTCTACGCAAAGCCTCAGACTTGATTACCTTGGTATTTTTGAGCTTTACGGGATCACATTGGGGTTGGTAAAAATGTCTTTGCTCCCACTTCTTGTACTCGCTTTATATTTGTCGACGGGTAACAAGCTAAAGGCAGAAACAACATGAAGTGCTGTAGTAAGGCGTTGAGCCACCAGAACAGTTCCGACGCTCCTTGGCTTTGATGCTCCAAGTGTCTGAAACTCTACTGAAAGGATTAATTTGTGGGTTGCAATGTGGCGACTGTGAATGCCATAACAGCAACTCCTTGTGACCTTTGGATGGAGACATTAACGTCATCGAACACCCCCACAAAGTTGGAAATGTTTCATCGTGGGATAAAAGGGATCAATGTGAAAAGAGATTTTCTAAACTGTACAACAGCTGCTAGCGTACAGAACAATGTCAGAAATGTGCTATGTTGAATCAATCACTGGTAGTCAAGGCAGATATCTTTGACTTCTTCTTGAAAGGAGTGACGAATCAGTGAACATGTTCAGACCCAGTCAGAAAACAAATGTAAGCGTCTGCGTCATCACTGCCAAAAGTCTCAGGTTCCGCCCATCCTGACTAAAGTGCAATC
>NW_007577847.1:349625-424859 GCF_000690725.1 Stegastes partitus | reverse complement strand
CTATGCTGCACTAACTCGTGAGCATCACAGTCATCAAATGTGTGCTGTATGCCATAATTTCTGACCATATTTACTAAATGTAAATGCCACTTTCATCACTGTTTCTACACTGGCCTTTGTGACCGGAGCTCCTGCCATCTGTGCCTCAACAACGAATCTTCTTTGAAAATCACTCGTGCTCTTCGTGTTGCTACCTTCATTTAACATCTGTTCGACCTGCTATGCATTTTTATACACGTGACAGAGCATCACGAAAATCCATTGCATCTGTGTGGAAGCATCTGCATTCGTTGCGTCTCTCCGCTCATTTATTCAGGCTTTTGTTTTAATTTGTCACCCGTCTGCACCTGGAAAATCTTTAAATCTATCCGCTGCATTATTAAAATCTGAAATGAAACTAACCCACGGCATCGCATCTTCTATAAATCAGACGCCTGATATCTAAACAAGACTTTTGTTCAATTTCCATTATATCAAAGGCACTGCAAACCTGCTTTCTTAATCAGCTTCCTATCAGCAACGTGGTTCTACAGAAAGACAATATTTCCCAGAAAGGTTGAGACAGTGATTATTTCAGCTGTGAGCGTTGTTTATGTAATTCCGTATTTTAATAGATATGGTATTTGACTAAAGTGAGTCATTACACATTTGCCTGTCTTGTCCCACTGCAGCTTATTTATGCATACTTCTTCTCTTATTAAATAATAATCACGGTAATGTAGGAATTTGCTTCGGAATAAGTCTCCCAACTTAGCAGCAAAAACAGCGAATACAGCCTCTCTGTACAGCGTGAACTTTGCTCATACTGTGAACCGCGGTACGTATGTTTCTTTTATTGCCGAGCATAGCACTGTCACGGAGACAAAAACAATGGGCTTAATTGGGGTAGCGGCGTAGTGAGCTGAATTCAATACGGCGATGCTATTGAGCGAATGAGCCGGAGATGTAAACAATGAGAAATTAAAAAACAGGACTCGCTAAAAAGAACTAAACGCTTTAATATTATCTTTTTAAGGAGAACTCTCAGTAGCTTTTATTAACTCCTGACATTTTAGCATTCCACAAGTTAATTTGTGATTAAACTGCATGATTTACTTTTCTGTTGTATCTACTTTCTCTCAACCACTCTTAGGCTACTTCTGCTGCAGGTAGCGATTTCCCATATTTCCCAGGATGCCTGTCGACATACTCCACGAGACGGGTTGGTTTCGTTCACCCGGATTACGCAGCCCTGATTCTGAACGTGCGATATTGACAGTTTACACGTCTATTTTTTCTAATTAAAGCTAATTCCGCAGCTGGTAATATATGCGTTAATTTACATTGTCTATATTTGTTAACTGCAGTATAAACATGGAAAGTAAACACAGCATCATTGTGAAACGTTTTCTCTCTTTTCTGTCACATTTGTTTCAGATATTCGCAGGAGATCGGGATCTTAATACACTGACAACAAAGGAAAACAGGTTGCTTTATGTTATCACACGAGGCAGGACTAATGTAGACCATGGGTCTTTAAGATCTATAACGAATAGAGAGCAAAGCATCCACTTTACCTAATTGGCATGTCTTTGGAATGGAAAATAGCGGACAGCGTGGAACTCAAATGGAACCACACCGATCTTCCCCGTAATCTCTTTTCCGTTCCCTTGCCATTCGTCTCCGAGCATCTTTTGTATCGGCCTAATATCCGCTGATCGGAGGGACCCCGCTCTTTTGCCGTAGGGCTAATTCTCCAGTAACATGCAATCAATAGCCACTGTCTTGTTGTGTTTTATAACTACTATAAGCAAATTATGTGTGTGATGGGAAATATAGACAAGCTGTGTGCGTTTCTTAAATGTCCCCAGTCGCTTCAGGTAATTCTGCCTCTACTGGGAAAGCCATTCGATTTCTGACACATTGGGAGTGTTTGTTTGTTTTGTTTTGTTTTTTTCCAGTTTTTCTTCTTCTCCAGCCTGTGGAGAGAGGGAGGGAAAGGCCTTGAATAGCGATGAGAGTGCGCAGTAATGCAACTTCAGTTCAGTTGAGAGATTCATTAACGAAGTCTGATGATTTTTTTTTTTTTTCGTGCCACATCACTCTCAGCGCAGGGGTTTTGGCTGATGTTAAAAAACATTATCCTCTCTCAAGGTTACGCTTTCTCTCATTTCCCCTGATTCCTCTGTTTCTTCTTGAAAGTAATTGTTTCATGCTATGGCTGTATTCAGGCTATGCGAGTTATTAGCTGAATCCTCCGGCAGGAGTGTGGGCTAAATGGAATGGTGTCAAGAGGCTGGCTGCCCTGCTGTGTGGGAGGATGACTGGGAGTTAAGTAACAATGGCCAAGTGAACGCAGTGCGATTTTTTAGCATTTATGCATCAGTACATGTGTCTATCACAGATTTTTTTTTTTTTTCCAATGCAGCATGTCCCGAGCAACAGTTCGACCAAAATGTCAGATTCCGGTACATACCATGACTGTTTTTGATGCTACGACCAATTACTATGTATTTTTGGTCAGTGAAAGCGCGTCGTCGTAAGTGGGAATGGTATATATGTGTACGTGTGTGGGATGGAAGGGGATATGGTGTTAAAGGAGAGACGTTTGCAGTGACAGCAGCAATACCTAGAGGGTAGAAAAAGAGGTGGTGGTGGGGGGGGAACAAGTACATATTTACAGCATTTATCCTGAGACACAGGAAAAAGAAGCACGCTGTAGGGACGATAACGAGCAAATTAAACAGATTGGAAATAAAATCGTGACGTTGATATGCAATCTATAGCTTTCATTGCGCGATAACGTCAGCCAATCCAAACAGGGCAACAAGGCTGTTTCTAAGCAATTATATGGCTTTTTGAAGAACACCCCTCCTTCCCCAAATAACCGATCTCGCTAAATGCACTGCATCAGAATTAGACTGATGGTTTTACAAATATGTGGCAAGATTCGTCAAGAAACTGTCCTGCAACAAACCACAAGAAGCACCCTGCCCTTCTCCTAACCAACACATCAAGCATGCCACTGACTTTTTAATCACAAAGGATGGAGAGCTGAAAGATTTCTTTTGAAAATAAGAGAGCACAATTCTTTGCCATTTTTCACAGTCTGATACTTAAAATAGCACCGATTTAGTATTGCACTCGTACCACCGCTCCGACTCATTGGGCAGTTTAAAAGAAAGGATCAAAGCTGCACTAGACATTGTCCTTTTTTTTTTTTTTTTTTTTTTTTTGCAAAAAAAAAACCTGGCACCTACACTACCCACAGTCCAACATAACTGCTTTCACTTTGGTGAGAGGGAGCCTGGGTGTGTTAGCAGCTGGTCCTGCCTCCACCCGCTAGCCTTTAAACATGCCTATTGATATTAAGTGATTGAAGAGGGGGGAAAAAAGCTGGTAAAATCTGTTGCCATATTGCCCAGCATCGGGTTGCTGTCATCTCTGAAGGCCCACTCTCCTACTGTAGTGCTACCTGCTGGTGTTTCCCTTCAAGTAGGCAAAAAAAAAACACACACACACACACAAAGTCCCATTGATGCTCACTATGCTCCTCCTCTTCTCTTTCTGTCAGTCTCTGATTCACTCACACACAGAGAGATGCCCTATTAAAAGCTACAGAAAAAAAGCAGGCCGCCTTTGTCCCATTACTGTGTAGTGGAGCTGATGTTAGTGAAGTTGGCAGCCTTGGATGACTGGGAGCCACCAAGGCCTTGGTCAACTGACATTATCCTGCCCCTCAAATGTTACCCGGCCCCGCAGCAGCGTCTGCCTCTGCGTGTGTGCCCGTGGTACTGTTTGTCCTTGTCCAAATGTAACTTCAGGACGGCGGCGCCATTTGTGACTAGGTGGACGGAAGAGGAAAAAGGAGGGGAGGGGGGTGCAGACAGACAGACAGAGAGAGAGAGAGAGGGAGGGAGAGAGCGAGAGCGACAAAGAAGGTGGTAATCTGAGTGGATCTGAGCACTGATCCTCTTTGGCCCTCATAGAGTGTGCAGGGGGTCACATAGTTTGAGCTCTGGGATAAGATGGGTATAAAAAAAGCAGAGGAGATACAATATTTGGACGCGAGCTAAAATCACCAGCAACAGATTGAAAAGGATCAGCTTTATAGCATCATGGGAAAAATATGGAAAAATAATTTGAGTTATCCATCTGTATTCTTTATCTATATATATGTGTGTGTGTGTCTATGTTGCTACGGCTGAGGCAAGAACCACATCTGCCACCGGATTACACACACCCACACACACACAACAACAACAACAACAACACATATCGCACACCAAATCGTCTGAGGTATATTAGGTCAATGACCATTAAAATTTCGTCACAGCTGTAATGCCGAAAGGTCTGAATTGAGTAAAGGCGGCAGAGATGAGCTTTCCGTACTCCGACCGTAGTCCCGGGGATGAGGCTCAAACCCTTGCAAACAGTCCAGATGGGTCAACAGCGCAGAGCCAAAGCCCTCCTTAACCTGCTGGATCAGGGAATCAGCCATACTTCACAGCTAAGGCAGAGATCACACACAATCTCCCGCAAACACTGGCACACACGAAGACCGGCGTCCACCTGCGAACACACCCACATTCGCGCCAGGTGAAAGCCAATCGGATCGCTTTAAAAAAAAATAAAAATTCTGTCCACGCGGCCGAAATGAAAAGTAATAAAAGCCCAGCTCACTAGTTTGTTTATGGTAACTGCTGTAAAATAGCTATCGCCTCGCTTTATAGATTGAATGTCATAAAAAAGATCAATTTGCTTCTTTGGGAATAAGCAATAATACAGTGCATTTAATATTCCTTTTTACAGACTTGTTTATTTTCATGTAGACTGGAGCATTAGAGATGCCATTATAAGGCTGTCTAAATTGGTCCGCCGAGGCTCGGTCTAGCCCATAACAAGCACCGCGATTCTAAAACATTTATGCAACATCGCCCAACATTACAGCTTTTAGTATTTGCTACGGAGAATTGTTTGGTCCCTATAGATGATCAAGGATGTTGTAAATGCACGAAGCAGTTTTTCTGCCACTTACGTCTTCCCTTCTTTAGTCATGTGGAACCGCATGAAGAAAGACAATTTGTGCCCCCATTCCCACCCTAAAACATCCATTAACTTGTTTTGGCTTTTCACAGTTTATCACTAATTAATGCAGAATTAGGCTGACTGTCCTGAAAACTTCCGAGTTGTCAGGAAGAGGTTTTGAAAGTAGTTCTCTCTCCCTCTCGCCCGTCTCTAAACGTGTGATTATGCATATCAGCTGCTGCTCTGCCTTGCCTTGCCGCGCCGAAAAGTCGGAGCAGAAGAAGAGGGGGGTGAAAAAGGGAAATGTGTGCACGTACATTGTTAGCAATTATTTTTTATTTTTTTCCCCCCTGAATAATCATCAGGCAATTGAGGGGCACACAGAATAAATAAGAACATAAGTCGGGTTTAGGGCACATTGTTATCACAGCTAGGCCAGTGCTGCGACTGTGAAATGGAGAATACGGTTTCCCTGCTCTCAAAAATCACTCTCGCCCACTAGGCTAGTGTTCCTCTCCAGTTCGGCTCACCCAGAGTGATATCCTCTTGCCGAGGGTGAGCGCAGGGTCCTGAAATTCCACCCTACACTGATTTACCAAAGACATTATGCTGTTTTTTTTTTCTTTGCTTGAGCTAAGTAATGCCAGCACATTCCTCTAAACAACTGAGTTTTTATAGTACTTCCACACCACAGAAATCCCTGTTTTCTCATAGTGATAAATACAGAAAAAAAAGGGGGGGGAAAGACAAATCTATCTCTTTTTGGGGGAGAAAACATAAAATAACCAATCCATTATCTGAGCACCACCCCTGCTGCGTTCCCCTGATTCCTTCTAGCTATTAGCAGCTTAGGACACAAATAGATCACACAAGATATTAAAAAGCAGCGGGAATCTAACAGTTTAAAAGCTCCACCGTAATCCGTGCTGTGGAACAAAAACATGTCTGAATGCAGACAAATTATTTTTTTCTGCTGATTCTTTCTCCTTTTTTACGGTTATTGTTTAGTATTCAGATTTTATAGTGCACGTTTTTGTCAGAGATGGCATTTACAGATGACACATAGTGGAGATGGGAGGCAACAAGGGGCGATAAGCCCGGAGTTAAACCCGCTCCAAATCAGTTGAGCATCCTCATAAACCCTGGCAGTATATACAATTTATAGGTTTTTAATTTCATTTTTTATTCTTTTCCCAAGCAAACATAAGTCAAATGAATGGATGGCGTTATTTTAAAGCAATTGTACCAGAACTGTGAAAGTATCCGTGGCAGTACTGAGGCAGATTCAATAATAAAAAACTCGGGAGACGGATGTAATGTTGTTCATAAGAATGAAAATCTACAGATATACGACTGTATTGGATTTCAAGGCTTTGCCTTCCAAACCTCAGTCACAGATTTGTGCTTGGCAGGAAATAAAACATTCTGTCATAACTGATCAAGGAATTGAGTTGCGAGTGTGGCTGACGCTAACGCTTGTTGGCATCATATAATTGACAGCACCTGTAACCCTAATATTGGTTTAACTGTTAAACAAGTACACATCTGACACCATATTCTTTAACGTGAATGTGGGGGAAAATCGACAAGATTGTGCTGTTGTCAGGTGTTTAGAAAAAAAAAAAAGAGGGAATTTATAATGTCCTTGAGGTCTTTGATGGCCTGCGGGATGTTGTAAATGAAAACACAGAGCGCCACCATGCATGCTCCTCTAGCCCTGATTTAATGACTCTATTACCATTCTGCTTCAAACTCTCACTGGATTTAGCTCCTTTTTGGGTTATAAAATCCACGTTGAGAAAAATAAAATACTGGCAGACAAAATAAACATGAAGGCAGTTTAAGTGATTATGTCGGTGCGCCTTCACAAACTAAATCCATGAAAATCCATATAACTAAATCCATGAAAATAGAACAGGAAGCGAGTATTTGCTCTAAGATGTAGTGAGAGTAGTTAGAAGCAAAGGCCTAATTTTTCAGATCAAAATTGCGCTTAAGCCTTCTCACATATCTTATGCTGACCTTACAGCGGATGATATTTGAAGTGATTTTGCTTTTAGGCAAATTTCCAATTTAGAGTCTGATCACAGAGCTGAGCTCTGCTGTCACAGCACTTTAGGGGTAAAACTCAGACAGAGTTAAAGTAATGCAGCCTATTTCTCAAGTTGACTGTTTTGACAAGACCGAACTCGTTCAACAACATAATGCCAGTTTAGTTTTGATCAAAAGACGCATGACAACCAATGAGATGGTTTACTTTTTTTCTCCACCACCAGCAGCCAATAGTTGATGATATGTTAAAATGTGGTCACCCGGCAACAGTGGCTCCTAAGAATGTTCTTCTCATACAAATAAACTGTGTTCTCGATTACATGTTCAAAGAAACCTAATTTTTCACAGTGAGGCAGCAGGACTCCCACCTGAGAGCTCTGGGCTTGTGTCCTGACTGATACCATTATTCTAAGACTTGTGTTTTGTTTTCACTTTCTGTTTGGTTAGGTTCTAAAATGACTTGCTTAGGTTTGTGAAAACATCCCAATTAAGGTTGCAATACAACCCTTTTACAACATGTTAGAAATCTTTTTTTCTTCCATTTTCTGAGTTACCAGGGTGATGCATACCCCCTCTATCTCCTTTCATTTGGCTGAAATGGAGCAACAGTTGGAAAGCAGAAAAATAAGAAGCAAAACATATGTTGATTAGAAATATATCATGAACGAGTGAAATCCAGGAGAAAACGCATTTCCCTTAAAACAAAAACTGCAGAGTCGATGTATAGGAACATAACCGCTGAGAGTCACGTCTCCACTCTGTTAGAAACTTGAAACTCATTTCAAACTCCATTTATCTTTCCCATTCATGCTCGCTGAAAGACATTTACAGGAAAATTTGAAAGTGATTATTTTTGGCGAAATCAATTTTGCTCTTTGTCACTGCAGAGCTTAAATGTTTAAACTAACATGAACGATTTGAATCCTCTTTAAGTGTCACACAGTGTTCATTTTTCCGTCCTTTTTTTAAAAAAAAGAAAAAAGAGCCTTTAACTCCTGTCTTGCGGGCAGACGCAGGACTAATAATTGTTTATTAAGCACCTAATTTGGCCGCAACATCACCCACTCTCAAGTCAAATAACCTAATCAATTGATACTGTAATGAGCTACATTGCAAAACAATTATTCCAACTGCTGTGACAGATTGCCTAATCAGTCAGATTCTGGCCATTTAAATTACTCATATCTTTAACATTTAACATTGTTCCATTGATCTACGTAGACAGTGCGGCTGCATTACGGCAACCGATCCGTATATTTCATGTTTTAATTGGCTTGAAGAGTATAGGTTGCAAATGCAAATTCCTGTCCACTTTAGTCATCTTAAACACAGATCCATTTAATCATCACATTTTCAAAGCCAAACAAGCTATAAAAATGGCTATGAATAATTTTTTAATCAAGCAAAGGTAAATTCTCAATGAGAACATCAAACAAAACTCGCTTCAAAACCAACAATTCAAACTTGAAAGAGCCAGATGGCTTCACAGTATGAATCAAAGACATTGTTCTCAAAAAGCGTCCTCGGTCCTTATCAGACCTCCTTCCTCAATTACAGACATATTCTTAAATCAATGCTGAAAGGCAGGAGTGTTCAAAAAAAGAAAGAAAAAAGAAGAAGACACTGAAGTGGCCTCGAAGAGTAGACTATCCTGCCTAGATACAACACACAAACACGGCGAGGCGGAGTGTTGTACGCGACCGTCACATCACGCCGTGAGCCCCATCAGGACTTGACACTTACACAATTAAAGAGAAGTCTTAAGGCGCGACGACACCTGGTGACAATTAAAAGCTGAGGAATTAACCTTAAGAGCAAATGTTCTGAGCTGAGGTTACAAATAGAACTCGGGCACAGTCACTCGCTCACTCACTCGCTCACTCTACTCACAATTGAGGACACGTGAAAAGAATCTCGGAGGAAATTTTCAACTTCGAGTACAGTAACATCACAAATTGAGTTATTACCGTTACTATATGGTATAGGCAGTCATGTGTGTCTGCGTGTACGTGTGCTCTGAGATTGGAATCATCAGGGGCATTCATCTATTCTGTAGCTGCTGAGGAGATTGAGTGGGGTTGGGTGATACGATGGCACTTTCACAAAGGATTACATTACTGTTATTCATTCCCTTCATACAGAACTCTTCTGCTCCCCCCCCTCTCCAATCTTTGCATTTGATAATGGACACTGCCTGTATGTAGCGTATTGAGCCGGTGCCAGATACAGGATTAACACCCAAAGAAATGAAGCCATACGCACATGTGTGACTGTATGTTTATGTTAGATACGACTTACTGAACTTTATTTGATTTCTTTCGCCAACTGGTGTTAATCCTCCACTGTCATCTCCGTATCACCAGCGAGATAGCGCGAGCACTTGCAGGCTAATCACGCTGTTAATCAGATAAAGTTTTTTTTTTTGTTATGCTTTTCTATTTCTGGCTGCATTCAAAGCAGTTCAAAGCCTATTCAATCAGAGAGTCGTCTCATATTGCTAATACCAGGCAGGGCGAAAGCGAAAGTCTCCCGCAAGGAAAAGCATGAATGAGCCCACGGCGTGATGTTTTCAATTCTATCTGTGCACATGTGACATTACAGTAGAGATGATTAAATGCAGGTTTAAATGCTTCCAGTGTTGCGGGAATCACAATAAATATCAGCATTAGGTAATGAAATAGGTTGCAGTCTAATGGCGGCTGCAGATCATGTTGTAACAGCTCGACAAATGTATGCATCCACTGAAAGCTGAATGTCATGTGTGGCTTTTAGTGACTTAATGTGGTTTAACAGCAATGGTTGTTTGTGAATAAAGTCCTAAATTGCTATTTTTAAAAATCTTATAATTGAATCCCTTTTGTCAATATCCCAGTTAACCTTTTTTCTTCTTCAAAAGTAGCCCTTCGACGTCGTCACTTTGGTATAATAATATAGTTTTCATTGTAATTAAAGGTCAGCCAATCCAAACCGCCTTAACGTGCCGGAGGGATCCTCCAGATATGATTCAAACAAAAGAAGATGCTGCATGTTCTGACAGCAAATCGGTTTTTTAAGTGAAGCTGGGAGTAATGGAAAACTGCTGGATGAAAAGTTGCAGATGAGAGGCGGCGAACCTCCAACCTCTCTGCAAGACAACATACCAGTGTAACTACTCATCAGGGAGGCGGACTACAAATCAGACTTGCAGTTGCAATTACTATTGATTGACCTCTTTATTAAAACAGTGTGAGTTTGTTTGTTTGCTCTCTAAACAGCTATATCAGTTGCTATCAATTTTTGACAAAAGCAGCTGCTCGATAAGTGTTTGCTGTATTGTAAAGCACACTCGTCACCAGCAGTAATCACGGGTCTCGCCAAAACAAACCAATCCCGAGCGCGCGAGGAATATAACTTTAATAACAACAAATATGCAGCTGGTTTTTGTCTTGATGGGTTTTCGGAGGAATCTTTTCTGACAGCAGACTCGCTGTGAGGTTGCATGTGGGCATGAAATATTCGAGAGATGCAGGTGTTTTAAGTAGCGCGAGTCTCCGTTATGAAGACGGCTGACTCACGAAGAGATATATTTAAAAACAAACCTAACTTACACGCCATCTTTCAAATGGATCGTAACTTGTTTTAATTTTGCGTGATCAATCATGTTGTCATTTGGAGATTATCTGCTCCTGCGTTCTCTTTTTCTCTGCACATTTCCTCCTGATAAATCTTACTCCACATGACACGAGGCCTCGCTAAAAACATTTAATTTTCGCGACAGCTTGTGTCTGAAAATTCCAAATCTCTCTAAATCCCACTCGCATGAAAATTCCCAGTCTCGAGGGAAGACAAGGTCACTGTGTCCACAGCGTATAGCCAGTCACTGGAGGAACTGAACGACGCGCTAATGAAAAGACAGAGGCGGCCATACATAACGAGACAAGGACGCGGTAATGACAAAAGCATAGAAAATCTAAGCTACAGTTGTCTGTAAATGCTCTCCATTACAATAAATGACTTCATTACAATAAAGATGTGTTCAACCACCCTCTGTGTTTCAATGAGTATAACTGTGGAACAATTTGTTGAAGTGTGCTCAAGTAATAGAGCTTCAGATGCTGCCTGTGGTATTTACACTTATCCTCTCAATGTGCTAGCCCAGGACTGCCAAAGAGTATTTGTACCTGCGCAAAGCACCTGAGTACGCACACTTACGCACACAGACACAGCTGTATCACACAGATACAGGCCTAGTCCCTGCCTTTCTCTGTGCTTATTAAGACATTGAAGCTTTTAGCACCTAGCAGCACTAATCCTATAGCCTTATGCTCACTGGTACTGGAGCCAAATGGCCTTATACAGAGCCTCTCTCACCCTGCCTTTCTCACTCTCCTCCTCCTCCTCCCTATGCGAGTGTGAGCATCTGTGACTGTTTGTGATGAATGGACAAGGCGAAAGAGGAGAGGGGTGAATGTGAGACATTGCACCACTGAGGCCAGTGAGGAGAGAGAGAGGGGAGGAGGGGGGGGAGGATAAAAAAAAAAAAAAGACAGAATGAACGAGGGAGGCAGGGACTAAAAGAGGATGGGTGTACGTGGGGGTGGTGTGTATGCGAGGAGGGGATGGAGAACGGGGGGGAGGGAGGTTGTTGCACACGAATTGCATACAAAAGCACCTACATGCACTCTGGCCCTGCGTTTATGTCCTGCTTGTCAGGCATGCAGAGCGCGCGTGCGCTCACGCCCGTGTGTGTCTGCGCCGTCGTGTCCGCGGCCGCACGCGTGTGTGTGCGTACATGCGTGTTGCAAGGCCGAGGTAGGTTAAACTTGTACTCGTGAAGTGTTCCCAGAAGAGATTAATCATCCTGTGCTGGAATGCAGCATCGCGGTCATAAATCATCACCTGACCTCTCTCTCTCTCTCTCGTTCCCTCTGTCTCTCCCTCTCTGCCACACGTAGCGGTGGAGTCAGGGTAAAAGGAGTGTCATTGCATATCTGCAGTAAACAAACAGCCCACAGCCTTGACAGAGGTGTGAAAGGTAGGAAGCTGCTCTAATTATCAGACGCCGGTGTCGAATCTCAATCAAATCTTCAAGAAACTCGATAAGGTCAAAGCTATTTTAAAAACTGAATTAAAAGAATAAAAAAATAAATTTGAGAAAAAAAGGGCAGGAAAAAAAAAAAAGGGAAAATGTTGGGCTTCAGCTGCTTCAGTCATGAAACTAGTGCCGTGACCTCAAAAACCTGGTGGATGCTCTAAAAGGCTGAAAGGATGGAGATAGTCCAGAATCAAATCCGCTTCTGACAAAAAATGCAGGTGATGCCTCACTAACTGATTACTGCCGACTGATTCACGCTCGGTTTCACTGTCATGCTATGAGAAGTTACGGAGAGTTTAAGCATAAATATATCCGCCTGACAAAATATTAACGCTCATTTTTCAGATTTTTCAAACATGCACAATTTAATAGTGTTTGTTGTTGTCTATTCTCTGGAAAAGTGGCATCATCTGCCTCACTTTACTGACAAGTTACAGTGTTAGAAAATATTCTGTCGAAAGTCGTGTTATTATTTCTTTACAGAATGAACAACAATTATTGGTCTCTTGCATGAATGCAGCTGTGCTACACATCCATCCACCACATCCTTGTGTTCCAACTTTCGGCTTAAAGGAGAGGGAAACTAGTAAAACACATGAACTGTGCTGCAAAACCATCCAACTGCGATTCTTAGACTCCATTAGAATTGTCTTGAAATTAGTGCTGGGGGATATTATTGTTTACTGACTTTCATTTGGGCTGCACGGTGGCTCGGTGGTTAGCACCGTCGCCTCACAGAAGGTTGCCGGTTCTCATCCTGGTGAGGACACCTGGGATCTTTCTGTGTGGAGTTTGCATGTTCTCCTCGTGCAGCGTGGGTTCTCTCCGGGTTCTCCGGCTTCATCCCACACAGTCCAAAAACATGTTGAGGTTAATTGGTGATTCTAAATTGTCCGTAGGTGTGAGTGTGAGTGTGCTTGGTTGTATGTCTCTAAGTGTAGCCCTGTGATAGACTGGTGACCTGTCCAGGGTGTCCCCTACCTTCGCCCTGAGTCAGCTGGGATAGACTCCAGCCCCCCATGACCCTAGTGAGGATGAAGCGGTGTATAGACAACGGATGGATGGATGACTTTCATTTCAATCATATGGAGAAGACCAGAGCATAGTATTATTCTACAGACTTATGCACAAGCTGTAAGCATAAAAACTGTAGCTTGTGACTAATTGTAAAGTTGGCAGTTTGACCTCCTGCCCCTCCACACGCTAAAGTGTTTACGGGCAAGGCATTGAAGCCAGGTTGACTCCAGTGGAGGTGAGTACCTTCAAGGCAACTCTGCATCTATTTAACAAAATCAGTGTTGTTTTACCCATATGAAGAATATGGTCATACATAATAATACATCATGAATAATTGCTTTGAAAATGACTATTTTGCACAGATTTTCTTGATGCTCTAACATTTATTCAGATGTGTGCTTTCCTAGACCTACACAGGAGTAAAGTATTGTTTTGCCAGACCCTTCCTTCTACATCGGACTGCGTGGTTTGGCTGAGTCAAGATATAATGTTAGAATAAATATTACCCCCAAAAAAAGTATGGCTGCGTTCTTTTAAAGAATGTTTTCCAGAAACTGAAGCTCAATGTTACATTTTCAAGCATTCCATCTGAACCAAAACAGCTGGAGAAAGTCATGGGAGCACATTCTGAAGAGTGCACGAAATCAGAATTTTACAAATCAACCTGCACCCTCTTGAAGCCCGACTCACGGATTCACTGCAGCTTGAATTTTTATAGTTTTATCATTAATGAAGAATAACATTCCTCGTTTCTTGTTACTCCTCTGAGCAGCGACTGTGGTTAGCTTATATTTCCAGCTTCTGCTCAGATGTTTGAGGATGGGTTGGAGCCAGAAGATGCTGCTGAACACACACTTTCCTTGGACCTTCACATCTTCCCACAGCAAGAAGAAGAAGCCGGCCGGAAGTCAGCCTCGTACCAAGGAGCATGTTGCAACGCAGGTAGAAGAAAGGACCTTTTTACTTGGTTATGTTCAAGAACAGGAAATTGATTCTTTAATATTAAAAATTCAACAGCTGAGTTTCATTACTTTTCTGAGTCTATTCCCTTTCCCTCGTGGAGTGGGAAAATATCACAGTTTATTAAATTACTTCTCTGAAAAGTCTCTGGGGATGCCATCTTAACTCCCGTCCTCCTTCACAAGGCCATTTTAGACTGTAACTAGACATGTCTGCTTAGAAGGAGAGACGGAGAGAAACAGAGAGCACATAAGCAACAGAGGGATGGAAGGTACACTGCATTTCCAGATTTCATTGGCTGCCACAGAGAGTTTGCGGTTATTCCATTGGCTGTGAAAGGCATGGAATTCAATGATACCACAAATCAAGGGTAAGGAGCAGTGTAAACAGAAAAGCCACAGTAATTCCTAACTGAAACTGAGACTGTGTTTGTGTGTGTGTGTGTGTGCCTGGATGCATATGCTCTTGGATGTGTCCATTAGCTGATATGTCTTGTGCTAGCAGGGTCACCGCAGAGACTCGTGGAGCCTGCACAACACTTCAATTGGACAGAGGGCCTTTAGTTAGTTCACTGGTACAAAAGAACTTCAAGTATCATCAGTGATTGCTCTAAGTACACCTCCTGTCCAAAGGAGCAAAGAGGTCACAGCCTCTTAAGGGCAAAAAAAAAAAAAAGGACAAGTCCACTTTTCACTGCATTCCTCGGAAAACAGAAGTAGAGGAATTTGTAATGTGTTAAGGAGACTACTCGCCTCTCCGCACTCCTGGGAAGTACTTCAAAAAATAAAACCCTTCCACTGCTACAGTAGACCCAGAAGCTGAATGGTCTTATTGGTTACTTTTTGTAGAAGTTTGCTCCGTATAGCCGGCCAAAGAAATCCTGTTTGATTCAACAGTGACCCTGCGAGGCTCGGCGCACGTTTTCCATGTGTCTATTCAACGGGACCAAATTACTTCACAATAAGATCAGCCTTCAGTCTGTATTGCAGGTGTGATTTCAACTGACAGATGACTGACAGCGCTCTTCTTTGCTCAACATGAAAACCGAGCACCTAAATGAGAGAACACGTCACTCATTTGACTGTCATTAGGGTTTGTTTGGGAGGACAAAATTTCGTCATCGGCAGTCTGGCGCAGTCGAGGTCGACGCCGCAAAACGCGGCACTAGCCGTTAACCACAAGCACATGCCCAAGTAGGCCCATGAGTAAGATGCTTTATTTTTGCCCAACTTCCATGTAACCAGGAAGCTCCATGAGCCCTGCGAGGAGGATGAGTTAAAACCAGTCGGTCAGCTGTCAGACAGATGTAGTAAATATCATCCCACTCTGCCATCACTTCCAACACAAGAACCCACAGGATCCATGGGCATGGTAATCCAAGATGAAGGCTGCTCTCTACAAGCGTCACTTTCTCTAAAGCACAACTAATGCCGGGTGTCACACACGCAAACAGACACAAACCCACACACATGCATGCGTACCACTCATCACACTACAGCGCGCAGCGGATTCTGAGCAACGCACAAAAACCCCTTCGAAGAAAAATACGGGCCACAAAGGTCGCGAGGGAACGCGCAAGGGACAGATGGGAGATGAGCTCATGGCTTTCGCATTTCATATCGGTTTAAGACAAATGGGAGGAAAACAACATAACATGAACGACGCCGGAGAATCTCCGGCTACTGTGTGTTCCAAAGTCTCAACTCTTCAACTACAGCATTTCCAATTGTTTTCACATCGAGCTGGGTTAAATTTCACTTCTTCTATTGTTGCGTCTTGGCAGCTATGTTGAGAATCATTGTTCCAATAAAGAGCTATCCGGGGCTCTATTTTAGTGGCAGTGTTGATCTCTCCTTTTTAATTAAAAAAACATAAGATTACAAGGAGCACCAGCCATGTGCGTCACGGCCTTTTGTCCAAAGATGTGAAGGTGATATGTCGTGCGAATTTGATTGGAGCGTTGGAGCCGCGAGTCATGTAAACACCGTTATTGAAGAGGACCGTCAGTTGATGCAATCATAAAAGTGGCTGTTCTCTCATGCAAACTTTCACCAGATTAAATCTTACAAACAGTTCAGGACAAAAAACATCCGTTAAGATTTCCTTTTAGTCTTAGAATAGCTCTCCAGATAGCCATGGGATATGCCATCTACTATTGTTTAATACTCTGCGGTTTCTACCCACCAATTAATCAATTACTGCAATTAATATAATTTGCTCCTTCAGCAGCTAGTCTTTGTAATTTTAGCCTCTCGAAAAACCACAGCATGCTATTCCTACATATTCCTTGGCAAGCTCCCCTACGGAGGACAATTAATGTTGAAAGTTGAAATGTTGAAATATGACACGGAGAGGACAATGGAGCATGAATGGATCAAAGTGACGACTCGACAGACAAAGGAGGGAAATGTAGAGAAGCTCAACTGGTTAATTGAGTTGGTCAATCCCAGTAAAAGCCTTTCTGACACTGTTGTATGTCACGCTGTCCAAAAGCGACCCTGCAGGAGGCCAAACGGGGGCAGCGTCGTAGGAACGAAACCATTCCCGCAGCACTTCTTCTATCTAGATGTGTATTTATGACACTCTGTAAATTGTGTGTGTCTGGCTCAGAAAAAAGCCCTGAGCTTGTGAAACAGCTGACAGAACTTCCCGTAATGGAGCTGTGTCACCGAGCTTAGTATTTTCTATTTACCTGCACGTTCTGGTAATTACAGCAACAGCATAAACATTATTGCCCTCTCTCTATATTCTGGCACAAAGAACATCATTTTCACCCACCTCTCCTCCCTCTAAAGGTCAGTGTTCTTAGTTAATCAGTAGTGACAAGAGGTTGTTTCTGCCTCCATTACTACCTATCCTGCTCTGTCCCAAATGATAAAGTGCCATGGTCTAATGTACCACATAACAGCGATGTTTGCTATATTTCTAAAAAAAGTGATTCTATTTAGCTCTGAACCATTTAAGACCTGGTTGTACAAACAGCGTTAAAAAAAAACAAAACACAGGATGCTTCAAGCTGCAGGAGTGTAGATCTGCTGGGGATGATAGCTTGCTTTATCCTCTAAAGCATCTTTGTGGAAAAATACAACTCTAAACTTGGCCCCTTCGACTAAATCTGATGGATTTAAGGTATTTTAAAACTTGCTAATGTTGCTATGGTTGCACTGTCAGTAGCAACGGCGCTTTAGTGTTTCACACCCCATTGAAATGTCCAGGTAGAGGGAGAAATGTTAACACTATGCAGCAAATAGCCTTTTTTTTCCCCCCCTAAACCAAAGCAGTCAACACATGAAATCATACAAAGCCTTCAAACAAGAGGCACTTTACTGCTCTCAGATAATTATACCTGAGAGACATATAAGCAGTTTTTTGTTATGACATCAATTAACATGATGCAATGTAGTTCTAGTTGACAGAATTTGAAACAATGAACACAATAGTGCCTAGTTTGCGTTTGAAAGGGACTTTTTGGCTCTAGATCGGCGGCAAAATTGCACTGGCCTAGTCACAAACATTCAGCCCACTATGCTGGTTCATTTTCTAACGCTGAGTGGGATCTGAATTGGTCGAGAAGGACAAAATGTATTAACTGGGCTCCGTGCACCAATACAGGTCACGCCTGTAGTGTGGAAATGACATTATTGAAATTGGACCCTTGAGGTTTTCCTAATGCCGTTTTTTTCCATCTGTGGACGTGGACGGTCCGGCACCGTGCAGGACAAACGCCGGGGAGGTGGCTCGCGCCGGATCTCGCTGACCTCTTAACGGCACCGCAGCCCCAAGTGTGTGTGTGTGTGTTTGTTTGCGTGTGCTCTGCCGCCGTGCACATGCATTAGGGTTATTGTGTGAAGCCTTCAGTCTTTAATCCCCTAATCTGCTGAACCCTGGAAATCACTGCAGTCATCTGTCAGCCGGGTCAGAGCAGACCACAGAGCTGAACGCAAGCAAATGTGTACACGCGTACGCACACGGCAAACACACACACACACACTCTCAACGCTAGTCATTTATTCAACAAGGCCAGCCTCATTTCCGTCTAATGAAGATTGATGCTCCTCTTTCCAGGCCTCACAGGTGTTGCAGTAAAATGTATGTATAAATATGTAACCCACATAGAGGAGGTGAGAGAAAGGAAATAGATAGATTAGCAGAAAGATATTCACTCTCTAATCATATTCATTCCCCGAATTAATGACATTAAGTGCATCTACGCACTTAAAAGTTTCCAAACCGTGTCAATCTACAGCACATCTCCATGGTAACGGCATCGAGTTAATCTTTTTGATTAGTTGTGAAGGTCCAACAAGGACATGGACTTAGGGAACCTGTAGAGCTCAGACTCTCGAGTCTAGTCTAAACATCTCAGGCCCATTTGTGTGTGTGAGCTTGTGTGTGTGTGTGTTGTCGCGCCAAATAGGACACCCTGAGGGCTCGTCTGGAGATTGTGGTTGACACGGCCGGCTGCCATCCGCCGTGAGCTCCTATTAGCACTTAAGACCGAGGATCGCGACACATATGCACACACAAACACAACACATTGGTCATAATGATTCCACCTGGCAGGTTGAACTCGGCGGGAAGACGGCTGATTTTTTTGCGAGCGAAACAGACACGGAGCCGAACTTGTTTTCCTATTTGCACGTGTTTGTATGTGTATTATTTGTAAGTGTGTCAGTAAAGATCACACTCCAATCCGAGGGCTCCGCTCGCTTCTTGATTTATTTGCCCCTGTCAAAAGCTCAAGATGGAGGGACGGAAAAAGCGGGAGGGAGATCAAAGAGCGTTCGAGATCACACAGACGCAGGCAGGCTTGAAGAGAGCTAAAGGTGGAGGAGGAGATAGAAGGGCCACAGAGAGAAACTGTACTGGTTAGATTGAAGTGTGAATCTCAGCAGGGCGTCTCATCATCAAGATCCTTGTGGCATCTGTGTGTCTGTGTGTGTTTTCATGTCATAAAGTGCTGATGACTGCCAGGCTCTGGGATCTACAGCTGGTGTGTGGGCCTCATCCCTTGACACCCCAGTTGATACACAACTGAGTTCAAAAGTTTCTTCCTAATGCATCCTTAAACTTTATGCGTGCATATGGCGTCAAATCCTCATGCTCAATGAATATTCAATCCTGGGTGTCCTACAGTGCTATGTTTCCCTGCAGCTTAAGGGAAGGAGGGGCGGCTGGGTTGTGGCTTTCAGCCTCTGTGTCACCAAAAAATTAAAAAAATAAAAAGAGAGATCACAGCAGCAGAGAAAATATATCAAACTGAGCACAACCCACCTACTCTACCTTGACCTCTGATTTAGCTCTCCGCTGCGCGTAATGCAATACGTTGTCTCTAACTCACTGTATGGAGAGCAAGTGGGTGAAATATTAATGAGTACAAAAACTGTATAAAATATGGACTAAAGTGCAGCGTGGCAAATCGATGCTTTGGAGGAAGGTGAGAGACAGGGATGCGAGGCGGCAGCAGCAGCAGCTGCGTCCAGGCGGACTAATCGCGGCGACGCAAAGCTGTGGCAATCCTGAGAGGAGACAGGAGCGGTAATGATGGGTCAAGCAGCCAATTAAAGCCCACCGATAACTCCCATCATTGCAGTGATGAAGTGAAAGCGTGTGTTTTAAAAAAAAATTATTATTATTTTATTTTTTCCCCCCCGAAGGACACTCAGCAGTGAAATGAGGGATGCTGCGCTGCGGTAGCCATATAAAAAAAAAAAAAAACCGCCTCGGACAGGAGCCGAGCCGCTGCCCCGCATCACGAGTCACGACAGGTCTGAGCTGCCCACCTTGACCCTTCACAGCTACAGAGGCGAATATCTGAGGGGTCTGGAAGTGTTGCAATGCCGCATGTTAGAAATCGGCGTGTGCAAAACCCCTCTCCAACAACAACAACAACAAACTCCGTTAAGGTCATTTCTGCCCCGGGAACCATTAACCTTACACGGCTCGACAAAAATGACACTTTAAACGGCGCTGCGGACGCGCACGGGGAAAAAGACCCCCCGCGTGACCGATGCCAGTCAAAGTGCGGGCTCACATGAGGACCACAAATGTTATTCCGATAAAAGGCACCTCAATGTCATCGCTCCGTGCTGCCCTCCCTCTCCCCTCCGCAGTCCTCCTACTTGCAACAAGAACTGATCGTGTCTACACATGTGCTGTTTGTGGCCACAGAAGCTGGCGTGTAAACAACAGCAGCAGCAGCAGCGCGTAAGCATCGTTGCCATAGGAATATATTTTCAAAATACCACGTACCTGTTTACAGCTATGCGCGGCACTCACTGCATAATCCTCCTCCTTCTTCTTCTTCTTCTTCTTCAACTTGAACTTTTCCCTTTTTTTTTCTTTCCTCCAATCGAACAGCCCGCAGCTACTTGACACTTGTTTATTGCATACTTTTCTTTTTCTTTTTTTTTTTTTTTTGCCCTGTCTATTCCTGACAAGCCCGCTATTGCATACAGAGTGGGATGACAGCGCGGGGGGTGAGCTGATGGAGAGGGCAGGCAGGGAGCCTCCGGTTCAACATCTCACCAAATCGTAGGAATCAAACGGAACAATCCATTCCGCGGCGGCGATCGCTATAGGGGGAGGAAAAAAAAACACACACACACAGCGCTGACTTGACTGGCGGAGATGGACCAAAAGAAAAAAGCAAAAAAAAAAAAAAAAGAAACACACGCCGGACAGCTGTGCGCACGCGTCTTCCGTTTTTTTTTTTGGGTTTCTCTTCGGACCTGGAGAAACGGCGGGCAAAACGGGCATGCTCTGTACGTGAGCGGCGACCGATCGGTTAAGGCTTTTGCGCGCAGCGGCACCCAGGGAGCGACCATCCGCACACAGTAGGCTACAGAGGAATGACCGAGGCTCGCCGAGCTGCGCGTTCACGGCCGAGCCAAGTCAATGGTCATTATCAGCGCATGTGGAGAGTAATCCACTGTGGGGCTGTTGACTGCAGCTGCATCCCTACGAGATGAACATGCGGGGATCAGCAGTGGCAGCGATTAAACAGTTCCAAATGTGATCCATCTCTCGGGTGGTTATCCTCAAATGGAAATGATTTTTGAAGCGTAAATATGACATTATTATTGCAATTGCTTGAAAAGTATATGTCACGTGGTTATTATTAAGTATGGTGTTTTCTCCTGTTATGCCACAGTGAGATGCAGCGCTGAATATTAATATATGATTACTTGCATGCTTTTAGGAAATAAAAGGTCAGTTTCATTACGCCAAATAGGCTGCAGCAACATTGCCACATGTATTTACAGCCTAACAGGCAAAGTTGAATCTCGTTGTAATTTCCAGAGCTCCAACATGCCTGCTTTGGGTGTTAGTGCCCTCCTTCTATGGCCTGGAGCTCATTACAGTGGTCCTCAAGCATTTCTTTTTAAACAGTGCACCCACTGCACTGCAGGCTACTGTTCGCATTAGCACACTGCCTAATGGGCTTTCTCTGTATTAGCAGCAATAGAAAAGTGCAATAACAGAAGCATGCAATTATGCACCATAACTAGGGAAAACATTGTTAACAGTTACCCTATTGCCTCTCACTCTCCGAGCTGTAAATGCATATTTCCCAATGGAGGTATGATAATAACGCCTGCTTATTTGAAAACACCTTGTAAGGAGAACCTTGTGGCTCTTTTGATAAAGATTTCATTTCAGCGGCATTTTTATGCATAACTGGGGATTGGCAGGGGACATAAACCTCCCACTTTTTGGCGTTATTTATTTAATTTTTTTTCCTCGACTTTCTCATTTCCCGCAGCCGTTTGACAATCCATTCCCTCCCACGCGCCAATGATGTATTGATTGAGACAAATAAGGTTGACAGCTTATGGATAAGTAAAAATCTAGAAACACTGAAGTGATTTGAATTCACAGATGGCGTCGGTGAATCCAGAGAGGAAGGGTGAAAAGGCAAAGAAGGAATCATTGGATCTCTAGTGGGTAACACAGGTGCAGTACGAGATGAAAAATGCAGATGAGGGTAGGATGATGTACTGAACCATTTTAAAGTCCCCGAGTGATAACCTAAAAAAAAAAAAAAAAAAACTGCTTTGACTTGGGCTCATGGTACCCATTTTTAATCATGCAGGTGCAGCTTGTCCAGAGCTTTACGGTTGCCCCAAATTGTCCATCGTGGAGTTTTGTATTCTTAAAGACCCCCTCTGGTGAGAATCTACTTTTTTTTCCCACCTCGTTAACACGCCCGTATGGTGTTTTTAATATGCTAGAAGACGCACCATGAGGGAAATAAGCAGTTAACACCATGTCTGAGCATTTCCGAAATAAAACCTCAGTGTACCGATGACAGTCTCAAAAACGCGGATTCAGACTTCCGGGGTTTCATTCATAACAAACCAGTCCTGTTAACTCGCAGGGTGTATCGTTATTCTTCTTCAGAATCGGTTTGGAAAGAGGTAGTTTTACAGTGTTTTAGCAGAGCTGTAAGGAAGCTGGTGTGCTTGAGTTGCAGGGAGTTACATTTTAAGCTATGAAGTGATTATCTTCATGGATAATTAAGCTTATAAATATGTAACTTATGGGTTTAATCAATGACTGGAGATGGACATTAAATACAAGAAATGAGCTCCATTAATGTACAGCAGCATTGTTGACAGAAACGGTTCAATCTCCACCAGTTGTTACTTTCACCCGTCCATAAACTCTTGCTTCAGAAACCATAAGAACAAGGATTAATAGGATTAGAAATGATAACACAGGCGGCCCCTCCCACCTACCCTTCTGACTTCCCAGGGTGCTAATGTGGACTTAAAAGTAATGATGTCAGCAGTATCAAATCGGTCCTTTCTATCCGTCTGCACTTAAGTCCCTGCATATGGACACACCTAGAGATTAGCCCCAATATGTCCTATAACAGGCCAACACTTAGCCAGTGAGATGTGGAGACCGGCCAGTGAACAAACCCAGATTAGATCACCTCGAAGCTGCAGCCACGGGCGGCTGACTGGCATTTTGCTCATCGGTTTTAATCAACCTCAGACCAGACAGCTGCCAGCGTCTGCTTACAGGCTGCCTATGAGCGTCCTCCCTGCCATAAAGCAGGATCAGTTGTGGCAATCCTCCATCTTCTCTTGTACTCCCTCCTAATTTTATGCCGGTGTTAAGCAAATTGGTTTTCTCCTATCAAACAATGAAGAGATTCTGTTGCTAATGAGTTAGGACTGCGGTTCTTAACCTGGGGGAGGTCCCACGGAGGCTGCCGATGGGGCGCTAAAATAAGTTAATGTGAGACGACGCTGCTTAAAACCTGATTCTGAGTTTTGCCTCGCTGCCTCGCTCTCCTCTCGGCCCCTCCCTTGTCAGCTCTCTGTAGCTCACATCAACAAAAAAAAACACCATTTTATGGCTACCTATGTGAGAACATTCACTGACAAAATGCACTTCCTTTCACTGACCTTAAGCGTCACACGTAACCCCGACCTTTACCTCAACCTGATTCTACCCTTAACCCTCGACTCGAGCTTTAACCCTCAACCAGCCCTTTAATGGGGTGTGAAGAGTGAGGATTGACTGAAATGTCACCACTTTCTCGATATATCCTGACTCCGATGGCCTAAAACTGAAGCTCGACCAGATCGGTGTACACACACACACACACACACAAACAGAATACAGCCTCTAGTTGACAACAACGCTTGTTATCCAGGCTTGAAACGAACAAACAAAAAAAAAAACACCAATAATGAGAAGAGCAATTAATCAAACACCTGTTGAAAACATACTTGCAGAAATGCTCATTTTAGCGAGCTGTTGTGAACAAACAAAAAAATAAATGCAAATTGTATATACCATTGCAGTCTAATTAGCTTTGTATGTGGAAATTAGTTGGATTCTTGTATATTTCTCACCCATCCCCTCTCCTCTCTGTCCAGAAGAGGCTCTTATGTTAGCAAGAAAAGGAAAGTAGCCACAGACTCTTAGCCAGTTTAATGTAAAATACTTGTCAAATGTTTAAATTGTCCATTCTGGCATTGTGCACTCTTTAACTGCCCATTCTGTAGCTCAAAAGGAGGTTGCACAAGAGGTTAAGGACCACACATTTCAATTCCATCTCTTCTTTACCTAACTTCCCTTCTTCTCACCTTATGACATAATTAGAAACCGCTATCTTAAAAGTGAAGCGTCGTCATAACATCTGACCCTAGCGTGAATGCGTCATTCAAGACCGGCTCAAACGGGAGAACAAAACAACCCTGTGGCGATTTGTGAGATGCTATACGTGCAGATGAGTTAGCTGACCTTTCTCTATTTCGAGTCAATATTAGCACAAGCCATTATAACCTATCAAAAACTAATGCTTATAGCCAAGGCTCAGGGGTCCTTGAGCCTCACAGCACTCAAGCGGCGAATTGTGTTCCCAGCGCTATCTCCACTGTTACAGGCTGCACTGTGTCGGGGGTTGTATTTAACCTTGTGCAATAAGTTCCCTTTCCCATGCATCTATGCATAGACGTATCGCCGCCAATCATATCTGCATCATCCTCAACGCTTGACACTCGAGACAGACTGTATCTGCAGGTGTTGCGGCTGCCTATTTGTGCCCGGCGAACACTGAGAAGAAGATGCATTGTGCTGTTAATTACATAATCAATTTGATTAATTCTCAAAATGCAAATTTGCTAATTAAAGGACCTGAACTTATAGAATTACTGCTGATTAGCTGGCTAAGCACTATTGGTGCCCTTTGGATACACCCTTATTAAGCTATATTAACTGTGCCTTTCACACCGTAGCAGTGATATAAAACATAAATTACACTTATTCAAAATAATATGAAAAGAATACAGGAAACACATTTGGGCTTTCATGCAAGAAAGATGAGGGGAGGAAAAAAAAAACAGCAGTAATGCACAGAGTAATGAGTCCAAAGAAAAGTATCTTAAGCCAATTTGTGCCCACACTAACCTTTGCTGCACAAAATAAAGCTGGTTATTTAAGACCGTATTAACGAGCTTTTGGGTATTTCTTTTAGTCTGCTTCCCCTCGGTCTGTCTGCCTGTTTGTCTCTTTAGTAAATAAAGCTCTGACTTTGTATTCTCTGCTTCCCCTATTTCACTTTTCTCTCATCTCGGTCTCGGCGCTGCAAGTGCTGGTGCCGTTGTGAGAGCGAGGGCTTTATGTGAGACAGTAACAGGTACGTCGGGGGAGAGGGAGAAGAGCTGGAGTCGGTTGGCGCACAAGTCCGCGGAAATTACATCAGACGGGCAAATGAGCATTTAGAATACATTTGAGGGGGACGGGCTGTGTGCTGTTTGTAGCTGGCGTGTTTTCATTTATGTGTGCACACATGTCTGCACGTTCATGTGTGTTGTGGGGGGGGGGAAGCGTTAGATCCATCAGCATGAGTCTGGAAGCTTACAGGCAGCTTACAGCGCGGCGGGGGGTTTGCGGCAGGGGGTAGTAGAGAAGGAGGGGATTGGGGGGGGTAAGACATGGGAGGAGGAGGGGGGGGTGAGGAAGACTGGAGGGCTTACAGAGGAATAGGGCACAGCTGGTTTTTAATTGAGTCTCCCCCTCTACTTCGCCATGCGTATGTGTGCGCTCACAAACACACACCCACTTATTTTTTACTCAGCAATTTCCCAGCTGATGGCTCAGAGGAACTGAACGCTTCGATATGGCAGCAACCTTCACGCAGAAACCCTCCACACGGGCTCTGTTTTGGTCATGTGACTGATAAAGCTCTCCACCAATCAAGGCCTCCGACAGCTGCGAGCTCCCATGAAACTCGGTGCTCGGGTCCAGACAACCTGCTTCCCGCTTTACCTCGGCTTGTGATCTCAGCCGGGAGGACCAGGGGTTACGCCCCAATCAAAACATTTGTCCTTTCTCGTAGTTAACGGCTCGTTATGAGACGATGCCGCACGATGTTTTGTGTTATTTTTTTCACGGCATAAGCAAGCCGCTTGCAGTTTGTTAAATATGCAATTTAACATTTTCAGTCTTTGAGTCTCACACCAACCAAAAGTAAGACTACAGGCTGACTCAATCTGGAGCATTTTGACGAAATACATTGAAGTTTTACTGCCCAAAGCCCAAACACAGTAATTATTCTTTATGCTGTGTAAAAATGTACTGAAGGCTGGAATCCATTTGAAAGAACTTCCATTAAAGCAGTCAGTAAATTCATGTATGTAAACAGGTTTTATTCTCTGTAAACATCAGAAGCCATTGCACCTAATGCACATTTGAACTAAGTCAAGGAAATTGCTAAATCAAAAGAGCCATAAATGAAAACTATACTTGAAATTACTCTTTGCTGTTATCTGTAATCAAGAAATGTCATTTTTGATGAACTTACATCTTAGTACTTTTTTTCTTCGTCTTTTCTTTTTCCACATAACTAAATGAGGGAGTAGCTTAATCCAATTATAATGACAAATGAATAGTTTAGCAGAGTGGTAATGGCTGCCATCTCAGCTTTTGTCTCCAGTGAAATTAATGCAAAAAAATGGCGTGTTTAAATGCTTTTAAATCACACATTTAAACTTAACAAATTTGCTAATTAATATTTCATCTCGATTTTAATGTAGAGGCTGAAGCAAAATGGTAAATTGATAGACGGCAAAACATAAAGAAATGTCTGAACGTTACATATGAAGGTTATTTAACCAAACAAATGCGTTAAAATGGAGAAAACTGAAAGAATACGTCTTACCAGATTAGATGGAATAATTAACCTAATAAAGCATGTTTATATCTCACAATGGCCTTGAAACCGCAAACATGGCTGTGTTCAGTGCTTATATATACAATGCATTATAATTAATTTTTTAAGGGCTTTTCCTGCAAGCTCACGGCCTCGGAAAACATTCATGGCTTTTTGTGTTGGTCCACGTGATTAAAAAAAAAAAAAAAAAACCTGCCAGTGTATAAAGAAGTGATGACAGGTTGCAATCCATTGTTTTGATGTGTAGGTTCAGGAACACTTTGCATTAACAGACTGCGCATTTAACACTTAATTAGCGACATATAATAGAAAGTATTCCACCAACATTATTGCTCCGTATTTAAAGAGGAAAAAAAAGTGTCATCAGGGCACACAATGTGTGAAGCAGTTGTAACTGTAAATGCACAACAACGATTCAAATCCACGTTAAAGCCACTATTCAAACTGTGAAAGAGTCAGAAATGGCAGTACAGTAAAAGACTTTTCGGTTATTAGCGCAAAACAGTTCAAACTGGTATCTTCATGATGCAACGCGAGCCCAAAAAGGCAAACAAACAAATAAAAACATCTTTTTGTTTCGACGTGTTGTGAGAAAATATGTGTGACATTTTGAATGGAGTGCGCAGAGAGACTGGAGCACTGACTGAGCAGTGTGTTTTCCCTGGATTTTATCAGCAGACTGGTATCTCCTGGTTCAAAAACAAGCACAAAGCAGCATAAACGATATTCTGTAAATCTCGCTGTATGGTTTAAGCTCGCTTATGTGATCATCTAGATGATTATCTTTGCATCCAGTGACTAAACAGTTTATTTTCCATTTGTGCTTGGACAGCAATCATTTGCCTGCTTCATTAAAATAAATCCTACTTTATGGTTTTTATAGGTGTCACTGTGAAACAATGTATGACCGTGCTATTAGTGGTGTATAGATAAACACGGCAACACAACTAAAAAATCCGGCTGATGCAAGAACTGGCTAATATGCTCGTGGTCCCGTGTGGCCTACTTGTTTATTCTTTACCGCATCTGAATGCTGTCAGGGGCCCTTTTTGCGATCTGCCCGTGATACGCCAATTTGCATAGACACACAAATGATGCACGAACAAACAAACACACACACACACACGCACACGGACCCACAACGATACGATGAGCCCATTCCGCTTTGTCTACACTGCTCTTTCACAGTGGAGCTGACACCACATGACTGCCACCTCATTAGAGGCTTTAGCCCGTGAGCTAACAGGCCACAGAGACAGTGGGCCATGCCACATTTGCTAATTATAATAATAACAATAACACTGCCTTAGGATGCTACTTGCTTTTCTTTTCAATT
This sequence comes from Stegastes partitus, assembly GCF_000690725.1. NCBI lineage: Eukaryota > Metazoa > Chordata > Actinopteri > Pomacentridae > Stegastes > Stegastes partitus. The sequence goes on along the minus strand of NW_007577847.1, from coordinate 396,719 downwards.
AATTTTATCAGATTCACTCAAGGGGAAAGAAGTGGAAGAGGCAGAGGGAGGGGAGGGGGGGCAGCCGTGACACGCTGGCTCTATAGGTGGGAAATGATGTGTTTATTCTACACACTTGGACAGATGACAGGCCGCATAATTGCTGCCAAATAACAATAGTTAACCTGCTTTTGATTAAAAATCATTATCGCCCGACAATACCGTTGATGCGGACGATATTGCGTTGTACCACCGGTTGCAGATAACTAAACCGGTGGTAATTCTCCAATAAAACTGCAGATATGTGGCATCCAGAGGGAGCCTCTTTAGCCCCACGAAAGGGTTGATGATTTGCCCAAGATGGCGAGGTCCCGCCGAGGCACGCCGAAGCGACCGCGCAGGAGAGCGGCACCAATAAACAGATGTTTCTGAATGGAAGCTGTGGGCCATCTGTGAGATATTGCTTTTGATATTCCTCAACTTTCCCCCAGATCAGAGTTCAGCCTCTGCTATTTCGTGTTATTATGTTTGGAATAGATAGCGGTTATCCACAGGTGCCTCCTCAACACAGAGATATTGTGCAGCTCCTAAATCTGTACATGGGAACAAAAATACACACAGAATCGCACTCAGATTGTGTTGTGATAATGTATTCAGATATGATATGTGTGTCTTGGAGAAATGTATAATTTATTTTGACGCTTTTGTCAGCCGTATTACCATTTCCTGGCACATACTGTAACAAACGGGGTAAAACACTATTCTCACTCTGCCAGGGTGAGATTTCAAAACAACAGCAGTAACTCCAGAGGCATTACGTTACCTGCATTGTCTCTGTGTATAGAAGCTGATTTAGAAGAAGAAAAAAAAAAACACTTCATAAGATTATAAAGTTGATTAATGCAGGTTTACAGGATCATCACAACAGAAGTAAACCAATTACAATTAGACAACTCGATAACAAATGCAATTACGCTGATATACTGTAAACATTGCTTTGCGAGAGATTTACTTTCGGGCATTTTTGGCTATATTTTGCAGAGGGACAGTGACGGAGAAAGACAGGATATGCAGGACAGAGCAGGACACAGGAAACGGTCCCCAGCCAGGATCCGACCCAAGGATGCACTGCTCAGAGCATATGTGCTCATGTGGTATGTGCTCCATCACTCAGCCATGAGGTCGCCCCAGCCATATTGCATTCTCAGCTTAACACGCAAGTAAACAGAAAAGAAAACAGTGTGGCTGAAAAATCAGCAGCATTTGCTGATTGTCAACAGCTAACCCAAAAGTATCCCCACGGACTGCACGCAGAACTCCGGAAGTCCTGTTGCAGTAAAACCCGAACACCCACAACCTCAGTTTAGTCCTTAATATCCTTGTGTCTAAGAAGAAAGTTTCGCTTACCTACACAATCTTTTTATTATCTGGCTTCAATAAATCTGACATCCACGGTCAGGCTAAGCTAGATGTCAACTCATAAATCTCCAAGATTCTGAATCTAGCTATAAGCGTTTACGTGCTGGCATCAGACGACCAATCAGAAACACAGACAGGTCTAGATCTGTAAATTCCTCACATGCAGATCGAATTACAATCCTATTACCAACATGAAGAGTTTAAAATATATTACAGGCTTAAAGCAGCCCAGCTTTTGCAGCCAAAAGTCGGGAAGGAAAGCTGGAAAAAGAAACTGCAGACTGCGCAAATGTGTAATTAATAGGCTCATCAATATCACTGTCCCGTTGTGGTTAGATGTAGGTTTTTTTTTATTCAAGATTCAAGATTCAGTTTAATTATCATCATGCATCACAAGCTTGTATAACAAAATTACAGATGTAATCCCATTATGAGTCTCACAAAAAAGAGAAATTATTCAAAGGATAAATAACAAGTAATGAAAATAAAACTATTTTTGTGCGGAGGAAGAATTCCGTGAGCTCACATTCAGTCTCTGATGACATGTAAGGCAATTTTAGCCTTTTTCTTTCAGGTGCAAGAATAAGGTGTTAAAGGTCTCAAGTCAAGAACAAATATAAAAACCCAATTCAAACCGATAAGTGGGCTTACTGTAAACTGTACGAAGTCAACAAAGAAGTGCAAGGCTTCGGTGTTTTATTCAGGATCGGTCTAGAACAATGAACTGGCTTTAAAAATTGCTTGCAGCACTAAAAATTGTCACTCTTTCTCACCGTCTGCACACCGAGCTCTGGGGATGCTATTTACAAGGTTAAATAGTTGGATGGTAGGCAGTGAATTTATGCAGGTTTATCTCAAACATAAGCAGCTCCAGAGCCGGTTCGGCAACCACATAAGCTACCGTGGTGATGTAGTACAAAGTGAACCACCATCATAATCCTGAAAAGCCAGAGTTAAACCTGAAGTTATCTCGCTAACCTCCAATCCTGCTTCACAGTACAGGCCTCTGAAGAACTCGCAAACAAATCGACTTCGACGTCTTTTAATGCTGACTTTTAAGCTGGTTTTACCAACAAGATTTGTTATGTGACTGGTGTAAACTAATTGCATAATAACAATAAAGATTCTTGACTTGACGTCTTAACTTTGAAGTTACCAGAACACCGTTGAACAGAGCGAACATGTACCAGTTTAGTCAAATGCAGGCACCGAGAATGGTTTAAGGTTCACATTTATGAGGATAATTTATTTGGTATGTGTACCTTCTATGCCAGAAAAAGTGTGGGTTCTAACTTTGTAATAAGATACTGCGGCTTCTTGCGATGCTGGTCCGCAGCCTTCTTCCGGAAAGTAACGAGAAAAGCCATTAGCGGGGGTCCTGCTTGACAAATGGATGTTCACAAGCTCACACCCCGGCTGAGTAAAATCCTTAAGCATCAACTTAAAAACATAACTAAGTCCCAACTTCATAAAATAAGTTGCTGCGAGGTTGTTATTATGTCATTTTCTTTAGATCAAAAGCCTGGTCGGTTTAAATTATGTCACAGCTCAACAATATATCCAGCCCGGCTCTTAAGACAGGAGACCCATGCGTCCCTTATTTAGATGGCTGTGAAACACTGTCGCCCCGCTTGTGTTATATTGTTCTGTCACATTAAATATCCTGCCAAGGGGGCACTGGAAGTAAAGGATGTCTATCAAAGGTAAATTACTTAGCGCTCTGTGTTCACATCCACTCCTCTTACTTTATCTTACCAACATAAGAGGGGCTGTGACTGTTAGATACGGGAAATCTGCCAAAAATAGTTTTCAGTCAGTTCCACATCCTAATCAAATTATAATTTTGAAGAAAGAACGAATAAAACCCACTGTTTAATTGAGTAAAAAAAAAAACATACTCAAAGAGGAGCCTGATTAATAAAAAGTCAAGATGACACAGCCATTTGACTGACCTGAGAAAGCGAGAAGGATAAAAAAAATACTGTTAGGAAAAGAAAAAAAAAACTATAATTAAGTAAATTAAGCCCCGTCTTATTTGCTTGATCTCAATTAATGTGCAGTCCATGTAGCTGCAACAGGCACACACACCAGAAATCAAATTAGCAGAGATGAGACAGCATCTGTCTTTGGCTCCCATGTCCCTCTGGACTGGCAAGGATGGTAGGGCTGGCTCCAAACAGCCCATTGTTTTCACAAGAGCTTGATGAATGGGTGGATGACAGCATGCTGTATGTCAGTCACAGAGACAAACTTACTCTGTTCAAAGGCAGGACAGCAGACATATTAGAGAACAAGATGGTGATTTAATTAACTGCCACACTGTCAGTTACTGTATATGTGATTAGTTGTGATAATGGAAGCTCAAGAGTCTGAGCCTATTTGTGGGAAAATATAGCACCGCTACAAAGACACACTGGATCCCATGGGTGACGCTACAGACAGAAAGTTTTCTTTTCATCTCGGCGGATTGGTCACATATACCAATTTGTCAGTCATTTGTATATTGCTATTACATTTAAAAGTGTCCCCGCTTCATTTGTATATGACAAGAGTTTGACATGAGTCATCTGAAGTCAGACGTTCTCATTTCAAACTGAATTTTGTGAACAGAAAAACGACATAAATTCCATCTATCCACCCATCAATTAGCTGTACCCTTTAGAGGAGCACGGGGGATGGAGGGCTGACTGACAGGCATCTGCAACACATTTATTTGAAGAGCTGTAAACTGAGACAGATGGAATTACAAAAAGGTGTTTGTGCTCCTATTTGTGAGTGTGTGTGTGTGTGTGTGAATGTGCTCGCGGATATAGATGTATCCCATGATTGTCACTGCAAACTGTATTTTAAGTGCAAGGAAACGCCAATTTATGTACCTCAGCAATTGCATGACCTTGTGCGACTTCTCATTTACTGTCCATGTGCGCACGCAGGTATATTTTGTACGTGTGTGTTTGTGTGTAAACAAACACACAGCGTGCTTGTTTGTATGTCTGTGCGACTGGGGCTGAATTTAGCGGATCTTACCCCCATGGAAATAGGCCAATTTTCTCTGTGAGGCGTCTTGTGACTGCTTTGAAAGAGAAGATGGAGATTCCTTCTAGTTCCAGCTTGGCCAGTAAATGGCGCATGTCTCCTCCCATCAATCACAGAGCTGCACTAACAGACAGCTGGCTGCCTAATATACACCTCCATTAGGAGTATCTGCTCCTCGCTGAAAATCACTGAAATCCGAGCAGATACTGCAAAGTGTATGGAGGATTTGTCCTGAGGCGCATTTGCCTACCTTTCCAGCTGAAGGTGTGAATGACTGTCAGGATTTCAGTTAACAGATTTCCGACCTCAAACGCTTGCGACGAACATCAGTGGCAGCAGTGAATTGCATAGCTGCCACTGATGGCTGAAGACAAATGAACCTGACAGCTTGTAAATAGAATTTTAGTTTAATATGAGACTTTGAGCCCCTGAACGTTGAGTTTTGTAAAAAAAATATAAGTTCTATAAACCCAAGCAGAGCGAGTCGTTTAAATTATTTATTACCGCGGTAAATATTTAATCTATATACTGTATCCTCCTATGTCAGTGGTTGCATTAATGACTTCTGTGACGACACCACCGAGCGTGCTCGCTTTGCTTTGCCGCCTTTGCCTTGCAGGTAACTAAAAAAAAAAAAAAACAAAGTTGAAAGGGTGAAACCTCTAACATCTTGTGCTGGAGCTCAGATAAGGCTGTCTTTCTAGGGCAGTGAAAATCATTTTACTGCCTCCTCAGCAGTCTCCTGAGCCTGCATCATCTATTTATTCTGCTTGCTAAAATATACATTCGCTTCTTTACTTATCCATACATCAAACAAAATACGGATATGTTCACCTTGTGCGCATTTACCTTTCGGGTTGTTTAATATTTATTCATTTTTCACTGATGTTGGTCTTCTATGCGACATCCCATTTTGCTGGTGTATGGATAATTTGTAATACAGGTTAAACTTGAACATGTCAGTACTCCTCAACTGTTTGAGATGTTTGGTTGCCATTTACCTGCACAATGAAATCACTTATCCCTTGATTGTATTCCCTCGCAGATGTGGACAGCTGCAGACTCCAAGGACACACACTTGTTGTTATTAGGCTGGTGTTGTACTTTACAGCTACAGTCATTGTGGTGTAAATTTCATCATCTTCACGAGTCCGTGTGAACCCCTCCACGGACATGTGCGCGTGTTGTGGAACGAAGTGTTTCAAGAGGCTCTAAGTAGACTACAGAATAACACAACAAGAACTTTGTGTCTGCAGCTGTTCATATGTGCGTCCAGAGTATAAGAAAGGCTTAGAGTTCACTGGGAGACTATATGCACTCTGGGTTGCATTTTAAAATACACCCTAATGCCGAGCAGGTGCACGACTGCCTTTGCAGCGTAGTCAAGTCCTTGCAGACCTAAATTTGAGGCTGCATGTTGACATCCACAGAGAGGTCTAGACGCTCACAGACTTGGAGAGATGACTGATTTTAAAAACCGAAAAGGAAAACTTTGGCTTTAGTGTTTTAAATATTAGCGTTCGCAAATTCGCTATGTCCTGCCCCCGTTAGTTGCAGTTTACATTTTACTTCTTCATTGGTCTTAAATTGGGAACATCAGTAAACAAATGCATGCTTCTTATTCCTTGCTAGTGACTATGGATTTTAATGAGTGCAAAGATGACTTTCGGCATGAAATACAGTTAAAGCTAATGCTAATGCTAAAGCTAACACTCCATGAACCTATTGATATTTATGACTCCAGTGGATTTTACTGTTTCCACAGATTTGAAATTGAGCAAACTCCTGTAGATAGTAAGGTAGCTAGCTGGGCATGCTAACATTTCTAGCTTATGTAAAGTACACAGTATGAACATTTTTGTGTGTGTTTGTCCTTTTTTTTTTCTTTAAAGTAACTTTTTTGGCCTTTGTTGGATAGCGCAGTGAGAGAGAGACAGCAAAGTAGGGGAGAAGAACGAGTGGAGGACGAGTGGGAAAAGGCCATGAGCGGGATTCGAACTCATGACCTCCACATCGGGACTGGAGCCCTGCACATGGGACACCAGCTCGATCAGGTGAGCTGTAGCAGCATCCAGTGTGTTTGGCTTTTTATCTCGACAGTTTTGATGTCTAAGTTGTGCTCTTAAGTATATGCAAAGAGAATAAGAGAAGGTGTCTAGTTACAGTTGCTGAGCCAAGACTGGAGAACCTCTGCTCAGAGGTGAGAGTTAAAGAATGATCACTTACAGCTCTGTCAGATTTTGTGCCCAAAACTTTTTTGCTGAAGGCATCGAATTGCATACTACAAAGGATGTCGGCCGTGCTATCTTCTTTACTATATTGTACTTGACAGTCTACTCTAATAGAAAAAGCACTTGGGTAGAAACATTCGATTACAGCTGCGGTACTGGTGTGGTAATAGCAATAAGAAAATCTTGTTAATTTCTCCTTTGAGTGAAGTACTGTATCGCAGCACAAAAGCCGGGCCTCTTTTGTAAGAATCAGTGGTTAGTGGGTCAAGACAAAACAAGAGAAGATGTGTTGTGCAGAGATAGATGTGTATTGACTGTCACACCTCAGCCATATCAAACAACCATTATTACTCTTCCACATAAAATAAAGACACAGAAAAAGGAAACAAACAGCAATTTCATTGCTGTTCTTATGAAGTGTGCACTTTGTGAGAAGACACAATGAACACTCAGTCAATCAATACCTCCCCTCTCTTCCTGCTGTCTCTCAGTAATATATTGGAAATGGAGTTAGAAAGATTGATTTTGTACACAGCGCTACAGGCCAAAGGAAAATTAAATGAAAATGTAAATGAAGACTGCTGTGTTTGGTGTGTTTTCTCCCTCAACTTGTTACCCTACTCTAAGGCCTTTGTCATAGCCATTTGGTTTTTGGTTAATTTGCTATCTCTATGAATGCATTCACAGAGTGACAGAAAGACGGATAGGAGAGAGGGCAAAAGGAGGTAGGGGGTAGGATGGCTAGATTGAAACTGTAATCATTATTAAACATGGCTAATGCATAACGTCAGCCATGTGCTGTTGTTAGGAAGAGAGCACAAGCAAGAGTCATCGATTCAGGAGAGGAGGATATGGCTGACAGCACAAAAGAGGAGGAAAAACTTCATGGAAAGGTCAGAAAGCTATTTCTGACAAAAAATCATGCATCTGCCACGCAAACTTGCACAGGCGCACACACACGTACACACACACATATATATAGACACAAAAGCAAACAAATACAATCACCTTGCCTCAGGGTTAAGGGGAACTGTTCTTCACCTCTGTACAGCCACTCAAGTTGTCAAAAATGGCTTTCAGCTAGGAAGGAAAAACTTTAAATCCGAAAACCTTTTTTTTTTGTACATTATGATTACAGAGGTTAATGTCTGATCCACAGAAACTGACAAATGGCAAAAAAAATTCTCTCACAATTTAATTTGAGTGAGAATGTCTATTGTTCGTCCTCACTGAACTTCTCTCTGCATAAATATGGGAAAACATGAGGTCTGAGTTCAAGGACACGTGCAATGATTTTTTATTTTCTTTACCAGTGAAGAAAAAGAAAATAAAAAATGCACTATTTCTCACTGAAGATTTTCAGAATTTAATTTATATTTTCATTTCAAGCAAATACATTTGATGGTGCAATAATAGAAACTTTTTTGTTGTTGTTGAGTTTTTTTGGAACATGTCATGGAATAAGTGCTGAAGGCTTTGATACAACCTGCTGCACTTTGAGCCAGTCGCTAACATCACATGTTGATATTTAGCAGCTTTTTCTATTTTCCAATCAGCTGTAAACACATTAAATCCAACCCATTCCATTTACCAGTTGTTCAGATTTCTCACTCCAACTCACACCTGGCAATAGAGGAACCATTCTTTAGCCATCATGGACATCTGCACGACTTTCATGGAAATCCACCGAGTAGTTTATTCCTGGAACAAACTGGTGGTCCGACTGATAGACCAACAATGGCATCTCTTGACTCACACCTCTAGCATTAAGCTGAAAAAATACAGCCGGGATATTGTAAGGAACAGAACTGCACTTAAAAAGACACAAAATGTCATGCTACTGCCGCTATCTTTAGCAGGAAATCTCTATTCCAATACAGATGACATTTTGAAAGTAACCTTCTCAACCCTGCCAATACATAGTTCTTATTTCAGGATTAGACAGTTTCATTTGGTTCGGCACATTAACATTTTCCAGGTAAGATTCTCTCCGTCTAATCCTCTTCATATGGTCTGTGGCAGGCCTTCCGCAAGCATCCCTACATCCTGTTCTACAAGAAGTGAGATCTGCGGATGACAGTCTGCTATAATACCTCACATGAAGGTGTTGTTTGTCTAGATTAAAACCCCTCGGTAATGTATTGTAAGAAGCCGTTCTTCCATTTAAAACCTGTATAATCCCTGCAGGAAGGTGACAGGCCTATAATAGTGGAGCACAGATCCCCGGCATTGATGTATACAATGGTGTTAACCTCACACATCTCTATTAGTGTGCCCACTGACACAGGCATTACAATCCCCCATGGGAAGTCAACTAAGATAAACAGTGGCGAGTAGCAGACCCGACGCTCATGCTTCAAAAATAGCCGCTCATTTTTCAAAACACAGCAGGTGGCAATACTTCAAATGTGATAGGGCATCTGTCTAGTTTTGAGTTAGTTCCATTTAATCTCATGGTTATTCTGCAGAAAGTTGCTGCATAACAAAAAAAAAAATGGGGAGGGGTAAAAAGTATTACTAGAGAATACCGCATGCTAAAAAAAAAAAAGTGCATTGGGTGTGTCTGTGAAAGAGAGTGCATGTGAGAGTGTGCCTTTGTAATGATGTTTGGAGTCTGTGGGGATGCACAAAGACTTTGATATGCAGCCGTGACACACATTAGTTATGTGTGCATAGATCTGCATGTGTTATGCGTCTCTGCGTGCGGATGTGGTGGGTGTGCGGGGTGATGGTGCCTTTGACTGTGACACAAACCTGTGCATCTGTGTGGGGGCCTTGAGTGTTGGAAAATTGGCCTAACATCTGTGAGGATGTAAAACAACTTTTATCCACGGTGGGGACATGGAAGGGATCACAAAGGCCCAGAGGGAGGCCGAGGGTTTCTGGTAGAGTCCAAACCTCCCGCTGGGGGACCAATGAAGGAAAGGGGGGAGGATCAGAGAGAAGTTGGGGACTCTTTTTTTTTTTTTTAAGGGCTGTGGGCCACCGATGAGCGGGGCGGAGCAGAGGGAAACAGGGATCTGGCTTTTTCGCTACACAGAAATACTTCCCTCCCTTATACACCCGCCTCCCACTCTGATTTCCTCTGGCTAGTCCCCAGCATTTCAGCCAAGAAAAAGGGGGAGTTTTATGTGTGTCTTGGAGCCAGGATGGGGTGGGTTCTGCCTTATTTGCTAACATGGTCCAGCCCAACAGAAGGCAAATCACATTCTGCGGGGGTGTCTGTCCTGTTCCCATGGCAGAATTTTTTTGCTTTGTGCCACTCGACAATAAATCACGCCACCCCCCCCTGAAGGTTTGGACTTGCCACCGCTGGCAACTAAAACAAGCACTTCACTCACTCTGATTTATTCCTCCTATTGCAAGGGGAAGAAGAGGAGGTGCTAACAGGGTCCCAGGGAATGGTGAGCAGAAGGTGCCTGGTTGCATGTGTGTCTGAGTGTGGGCTCATGTATGTCTTCTTAAATTGTGTACAGATGCAGAGCAAGAGAGGGAGAAAAGGAGGACAAACAGACAGCGCCGTTATTCTAAGTTTAGACCACCCTCGGATCTTTTTACTGCTCCGCAAGGTAGCTGCAGTGTGAGGCTGGCACACGAGTGTTAGTCTGGCTCTGCGCTGGACTCACCCTGGCACCTGTGGAGGCTGGAACGAGACCTCCTCCAAACAAAGAATTAAGAGCCACACACAGCGGCACGGGTGCAAATGCATGTACACACATGCGCTCGCTGAAATGGGCATAACTGAGTTGATATGCCTGAGAAAAAGGCTTCCTCCAGATACCAAATTAATCAGCAGGCTGGAAGATGCAAATGACTGGCCTACATGGAACCAGCAGCACGAAGCCAGAACTCACACAGCACCATGGACAGATGGCCTGCAGGACCACACCAGCACTCACATACCTCTCCCTCATTCTATGTCTCTCCTGCTCTATCTGTGCCATCCCTCTCATCAGCACCTTATTCTATCTCAATCTCCTTGTCTTTCTCTTTTTCTGAGCCATTCTGTCTCTGTCTGTGGCTCGAGTTCACTTTCTGTCTCTTTCTCCTGCTCTTCCCATTCGTCTTCCTTCCTGTGTGTCTTTCCTCGTCCTATCTCGAACTAAATGTACACAACTCCAAGGATGTAAAGGCACACCTGCTGAGCATCTTGTAAACACAGACGCTTGTGCGAAGCCAAAACGCTACGTATTAAAATCTGCCCGAACAGTTGGATTTTTAGTTCATATGAGGCAACGTGAAGTTAAGTAGATTGTTTCCCTATTCTTGCCCTTTCTGACTCTTTCTAGCAGTCTGCGGCACAGCTAGCATGGTGCAGAAGGCAGGGAGCAGAGTCTCTGACCTATTTAGGAAACTGGCAAGAGAGCAGCCAGGGAACATCAAAATACTTCAAAGGCTCCCTTTGAATCCATCGTTACGCCCAACTTAGTGTGAGCGTGTGCGCACGCACGCACACACAAACGCACGCGGGCACGTACAAACACATCGCCTACGTGCACACACAAACTTCATCAGCCAGCCTGCACGCTTTTCTCATACACACAGCAATGCACACACATACACACAGCTTCCCCGATATATTCTGTCTGAGCTCTTCGTTTGAACTGTGTCCCACATTGCTAAGTACGGAGAAGTCAGAGAAATCACATTAAACGGTGGGTCTGCCACCAGCATCATGACTCAGGCTGTAGCATGGAAATTCTTCCCCTGACCCAGCTGTATAGCATCTATAGCGTCCTCTTGCCCTTCACATATATAAAATAACTTTACTTTTCACAGCGGTAAAAAATACTTCTAAGAGAATTCATATCACACTAAAACTTAGAATCGACTTCAAAAAACACATGCCGGGGTGTTTTTATTTATTTATTTTTTTAAATTTTGGCTATTAAAAAGCCTCAAACATTTTCCAAAGACTACACAAAAAGTATTATTTCCCCAGCAAACACGTTTCTTGCCACTGCACAGCACGCAGAAGCCAAAGCAGGTTTCAGAACCATGGACAACTCCTGTGCTACATCAGCTGGTCAGGACCTTGGACAGCACCACGATACAAGTCTCTGCTCTCAAAAGCAGACATCACAACCTTGGAAAGCTGCAGCAGCCTGTTGTGTGGGTGCGAGTGCGTATGCATGTGTGTGCGTACTCAGACACTTATCCTTTTGTAGAATTTCTTGCACAAAAGCATATTTATCACTTTGAATTCACAGGGCTGAACGCCGTGTGTGTTTGGACTCACTTCTGACACTTTCACCTTGGATCACAGATCGATCGGAATGAGATGAAGAGCGGGATTCAACGGATGAGAAATATAGAGACTGAGGAAAAAGGGGACATAAATGTAGGAAGTCTCTGAGCTTCGCCTTTTCATTTTTTTTTTTTTTTTATTCAGGCATGTGTTTGGATGAACTGTTTGCCCTGGGAGCACTCTTCCATGTGTTTGTGTGTGTTTGGGCATGCACAAATAATGACACATATCAGTGGCTTTCTTTGAGGTCTCACTACGATGCATCTTTACAGTTTGAAAACGTGCGAATGTGTTGACTTGCTTGAAAGATTATTTTCTCGTCTTTCAGCGCTTAAGGTCAGCACGTCTGTGCAAGAAAGAGAACACAGAGGAAGGCACAAGAGGAAGGACACGCATGCCTCAGTGCATGCTGTTGTGCACGTGTATATGCGTGCGCTGCATTGTGCCAGGGGGCATTTCTTTACGCAGAGTTCCTGTGCCTTGGAGCATTAAATAAATGGTAGACGGAGCAGAAAGCATTAGCAGGCCTTTTAGTTTGAAAATGTCAACAGGGCAATATAGGCACAGTGCTACTTACTGGTCATGTGGCACGCAGGTCGACCAGGACAAACTCAATATTTGTTTGTAGATGACTCTTTTCTGCATGCATGTATCCGCAGTGTAAAGAGAGAGAATGACAGTGAGAAAAAAAGAACATTAAACTATACTTGGATTTGTCTGTAGAGTGTTTGTGTCGGAGATTTTCTAGTGGTAACTGGAGCAAGCCCAAATGGACCCCATGGTTGTTAGGGAGAATGCTGCGTCCCGCTGAGAGGGATCTGGGACAAAGGAGGGGGTTACAAAGCCTCGGGCAGAGGAACTGAGGGGTGACTCCGGGTAACATGGAAGATAAGTGGGTACTCTGGGGTGAGTGGCCGGGGTCATGAATGTATTCAGGACACAGGAAATAAAGGGAGTGTATCTGGCATGGTAAATATGGCGCTATTTAATCCAGAGAGGACAAATGCTCGGTAAAGACAGGAGGAATGCTAGGCCAGATTTTGGAGCTAGGGGGTAACTAAGCTGCTTGTAAAAGCTGTGCATCTTGCTCAGTAATTAAAGACACATACATACCAGCCAAATCCAATGTGCATGAGTGTATCGCAGGACCTATGATATAATGCAATAACAGATATGTCACCTTGTGAAATTGTGCCGGCATTGTCTAAACACAAACTTCTCCGTAATGATGCTATTAAACAAATATCAGTAAATACTAAAGATACTAAATCTAACATTAAGTAGAAAAAGAAATCAAATAAAGCTAAACGCTACCTTGATGAAAAATAACGTGTTGTGGTAACTGGTTTTACTTTAGATTACTTAAATTGGTTACTGTATTCTACTGCTTATGTAGTTACAAGAATCTATTTAAGTATATTTTAAATAGGACCGCTGCTATAGCTCAACTGGTTGAGCTGGCAACCCACATACAGTGGCTACAGTCCCCGACGCAGTGGCCATGGGTTCGAATCCCGCTCATGGCCCTTTGCTACAATTCCTTCCCCCATTCTTCTCCCCCACTTTCCTGTCTCTCTCTTGACTGTCCTCTATAATAAACCATGAGCAAGTGATGGACACTGTCCTCCACCAACGTTCTTGAAGAATTTCTCATTGATTTCAAAGGCAAACCAAAGTTTCACTGGATAGTCTTTGTTGAGCACAAAACCTGAGATTCATACAAAAGCAACAGTGCTTGGGAACCCTCCATCCATCCATCCATCCATTATCTATACACCGCTTAATCCTCACTAGGGTCGCGGGGGGCTGGAGTCTATCCCAGCTGGCTCAAGGTGAAGGCAGGGGACACCCTGGACAGGTAACCAGTCTATCACAGGGCTACACTTAGAGACAGAAAACCAAGCACACTCACATTCACACCTACGGACAATTTAGAGTCACCAATTAACCTCAACATGTTTTTGGACTGTGTGGGAGGAAGCCGGAGAACCCGGAGAGAACCCACGCTGCACGGGGAGAACATGCAAACTCCACGCAGAAAGATTCCGGTGCCCCCACCGGGACGTGAACCAGTGACCTTCTTGCTGCGAGGCGACAGTGCTAACAAACTGCGTGCTTGGGATCCCCAAATGGTAAATTTTTGCTGTCTAGTTTAAGGTCCAAAAGTGAAAATTAATCTTGCAAGTTTAGTACAAAGCAGTGAAATAGGAGCTTTAAAACATTAAAAAAAAAAAAAAAAGAAGAAGTCCTCTTCTAAAACTAAAACACGTACAGGAGTTGAGCAGTCAGTTTAGTTCCATGAGGGTTTCTGCAGGTGTCCGTTAAACTGTTCATAGGGACCTTCAGAATTAATTTAAAGGTGTGCCTAACCTCCTTTGGATAGTCTATGTTGACAGCAAACAGAAGACCCATCAGGATGGCAATGGCGCTCATGAACTCCTTCACACCAGACAGAATTACGACCGCCTCAAGGACCACCGACACATCGATCATGGCTGCTCCTTCTTTTGCCATCACAATGCCAACTTTTATTCCCTTTGTGAACACTTTCTCAACATCAGTGTCCTATTTAAACACAAGAAAGCAAACAATAAATAAAATTTGGACAAATGGAGCTGTATAGAGACAAAACTATATCATTAAATGCACTAAGCCTTTTATTAAGATTTTCAGATAAATAGTCATAGTGTTAAGTTGAAATAATTTATGAAAGGATCTCACAATTCATTAGTTAATATACTATGTATTTTACTCCACTGATATTACTTAATTCATGTTATATCTAATATTGATTGTGTTGAATTGATTATGATTACTCTACACGGACATCCAATTAAGATAAATTCTACAGCGTTTTCAGCAATATGCGATGGCACAAAAAGATAACTTACATTTTCAGATAAGATAATCCTTTATTGCTTCCCACGCCAAGTGAAATTCACATTGTTACAGCAGCAACCTCTTTCCCAGCAGCACTAAACATATACATAATAATAATACCAATAATAATATGTACAATATATACAACGGATAAAAAATGAAACAGTATTAAGAATAAATACAGTATTAGTAAAAGTGCAAGACGCAATCAGTGCAAAGAGATTTTACCATGGTGATGATATAAGTCTGGTTTATGTTATGTTCAGGTGATGCTGATGTTGTACAGTCTTACAGCATCACAGATCTGATGTAAAATAAAAACCCTCCATGACACCATTTGGCTACATGCACCTAAAAGAAAAAGGAAAATGAATGAGTCATACTTGTATTTTTGTAACCATACAGTTATGTCTGCAATAATATAATAGGAACACATTTAAGCAGGGGCTGCAAGGTGGCGCAGTTGGTTAGCACTGTTGTCTCGCAGCAAGAAAGTTGCTGGTTAGCGTCCCGGTGGGGACACCGGGATCTTTCTGTATGGAGTTTGCATGTTCTCCCCATGCAGCGTGGGTTCTCTCCGGGTTCTCCGGCTTCCTCCCATACAATCCAAAAACATGTTGAGGTTAATTGGTGATTCTAAATTGTCCGTAGGTGTGAATGTGAGTGTGCTTGGTTGTCTGTCTCTAAATGTAGCCCTGTGATAGACTGGCGACCTGTCCAGAGTGTCCTCTGCCTTCGCCCTAAGTCGGCTGGGATAGGCTGCAGCCCCCTTGCGACCCTAGTCAGGATTAAGTGGTGTATAGATAATGGATGGACATTTAAGCAATTTTGTTTTTCTTACAGCACACAGATAGTCTGCCACATGATGCAGCAAGTCAGTGAGACTGCTGCAGGTTCCCATGTTAGAATTAGTATTATCACGCAATTCCTCCATCAAGAGCCCTAACAGCTCTTTTATTATACATCTTACACATCTTGTTCATCATATTAGCTGCAAAAAATGTGAAACCATCACTCCACAATACCACAGAAGTTTTTTTAAAAAAAAAGTAAAAAAATAAAAATAAAAAGTACTATACAGGAACGCATTGGGGGATTATTTGGAAGGTGGTAGTACAACCTGGCACACATGCCTGACCATTCCTATGACCACCAATCTAACCTTAACCATCTCAGCTGACTGTGTCCACAAACTCCACTGACAACAGCAACAGTAAACAGCATTTCAGGCAATTAGGAGAAAACAACTGGCAAATTGCACAGCAGCCAAGCCGTGGACATACTCACAAACAGAGACAACTTTGCTCAGTTTACACAAACTTAAAATGACCGAAAATATGCCTCATGCGATGAAACAACGATGTGGGAAGGACATTATCCATTCATAAAGAAAATTAACACAAACTTCCATTAGCACAGCAGCGCACTGGAATGTCCACCAACACAACATCAGGTGGCTAATTCAAGTAATAAATGTTAATGGGCTCCGTTAGCTTGTCAGCAAAGACGGTCAGAACCGGGGTCCGAATGCTAGTGACCGGTTTAAATCTGCTATTTGGTCCGTGCTATATATTATTTTTCTTTTCGAAAAGGTCCGAATGTGTAAAAATAACTAGCTTTAGTTCGGACGTGACACACAAGCCGCACCTTGTCGGCTACCGTTACTTTTGCTAACTTTTTTAGCAAACACCGCAGTACGAAGAAAGATACACGTTAGGTTTAAAAAGTGTTCCAGCTTTTCTCCGTGCTCTGTGTCTGTAGTTTTAAACTAGTTTACTCACTCTGGCAACTAACTCCGACGATGAGTGAACGTACGTCGTTGCGAGCGCGTCCTCGACCGCGAACCCTCCCTCCGTGACGCTCTCCGTGAAGCGTCGTGGAAACGTCTTGACGCAACCAGATTTGACGCACGCACGTAGACAACATCCGCCCTTGTCAAATTGACGTACATTATTGATTTAAGTGGATTACAATTTTCTAATTAACAGAGAAATACATCTTAAATTGTTACCCAACATCTATCCAACAAATACATACATCTCTAGATTTTCAGATGCTTCCTGTAAAACTGAAAGTATCACATATTAATTTTATAAATGTTCAATTTGTGTTACTTTTTGGAAAAACTTGGAAACATTTCTGTTTAACAAAACTACAGTGAAATTTAAATTTGAAGAGAAAAACTTTTTTTTTTCTTACAAAGTAGTAAGCATAAAATTATCAACATTTTTATTTTATTGGGTAAATTCCACATTCATAAACCTAGGATGTCAAAAGTCATTTATTTTATTTTTAATTGGGTTGAAACTTTATTTTGTGTCTCTGAAATACATTGAAAATAACAAGAAATAGCCCTTCAATTTTATCAAGAGTACCTTGATTGAGCTTGTCTGCCACTTTATATTAATTAGCATATTTTGGAATGTCTGAATGTTTGTATATATCTTTCTCCTACTATTATACACTAGTCATTGTTGAACTTAAAGATTTTGGAAAAAGACTAATCAAAATACCATTTTTTTTGTCTCGTTGTTACCTAGAAACAACTTCAGCAACCATTTGTTATGCTGGTGTGAAATAAGAAGATATATTATAAGTACATATATGACAACAGAAATTAAAACAGCATATAAATGTGGGAAACAGTTGCACACCACCAGCCATTCTTTAAGTAGCGATGACTAATGTTTATATCAATAAAAATGAAATGCAAGTGTAAAACAGCAGGTTACCCTTTATGTAATTGTAAGTTATTCTGCTAACTTTTATTTAAGGTATATTTTATTGCTCCGTTGTGTCGGTTAATATTCTTCAGTACCTGTACGTGACTCATTTTTACAGAATCCTAGGGTGCCTGTGCATTTTCTGTTGCAGTGTGTGTCTGTGTGTGCATTTGCGCATTCCGAGCAGATGTAATGCAAATTGATGCTCATTATTCAAAATGCATAAATCTGACCACTTTAGTTAAATTAAAGCCTAAACTAGTATATTAAGGAGACCTCCCTCTGCTCTCTGCGCTTGTGGGTGGGTGTGGGGTGGTGGTTACATAATCAGGGAGAAGCTCATAAAGCATATTGCAGTGTGATTGAATTTACACCTTTGGCTGTCAGTGCAACATATCAATGTCTGGAGACACAGGATTTTTTTTATTTTTTTTAATTTGCTTACGGGAAAGTGAGGTCATTGTTTTTATGGTTTCCGAAGTATTTCTTGCACGTTAAATTTTGTCGAAAACATTGACATTTGAGATACAGTGTTCAGCACATGTCCACAATGTTTGCTCAGGTCTTGAGTAAAATGTTGGTATTTAAATTACATGACTCAATCAAAAAAGTACAGCTGGAGCAAGAAACTTGAAGTTTGGTCGAACAATTTATGGAACCTATTATTGTCTATATTGCCCATGACTAATATCCCCTATTTATCTGTGCCATAGAGCTTCAATGCTGTTGAAAAACTATTAAAAACCCATCAGTGAACTGCACCTTTGCACTGTGTGACATATTACTCCCCTTACGCTGAACACGGGCACTGAAGGTCATTTTGTGCCATTCCAACATACACCAACCTATTATTGTCATGATAAATAGCACCAGATCCACTGATGAGGCTCCAGACAAATGCAGGATTTACTCCTGTTTGAAAGAAATTTGTAAAAAATTACTGTTTGGTCAGTTCTTGACCTGTCCAGGGTGTCCCCTGCCTTTGCCCTGAGTCGGCTGGGATAGGCTCCAGCCCCCCCACGACCTTAGTGAGGATTAAGCGGTAGAGATAATGGATGGATGGATGGATGGATGGATGGTCGGTCAGTTCTTTAAAGGTCCCATATTGTTGCCCTTTTCAGCAAATAAATGATTTTATATGTCTGCTGATTGTGTTTCTTCTTCTTCTTTATCACAAAACACTGCATGAGATGGTTCATTTTACTATGACAGTATGACCTCTGGTTTTATTCCTGTTCCAGATGGGCTAAATGTGTCAGAGTCTGTATTTTAAAGTGAAGCTCAGGTGCGGTTTTCCACACCTCCTTCAGAAAGAAAACTCTTTCTGTCTCTGTTACTGACAAAGCAGATACAGTGTGTAAGACCAGGGCTTTGTATTGCTTCTAATTGTCTCTCCGAGCCATTATTTTACATGGAAATAGCTCAGAATTCACAGCACAGCCGTTGTTCTTAACTCATATCCATGGTGAGTTTGTCTGGCAATGTGGCAATTACAAAATCAGTAGTTTAGCGGAGCAGAGCAGCTGCTTGGAACAGGCTCTGAAGTTACAACTGGTTCGCATGTAGTCTTAATTAGCTCAGTTTCAGTCTCTCTTTTATACTCATTTGTTGTCTGATGATAGAATCAGAAAAATATGTTAATGAGAACAGCTCTATTAAAATGCAATATATGTGAGCACACAGAGCGGCAAAGAAGCAAACAGATGTAAACAGTGGCTGTGCTTGGGTTTCACTAAAGTACAGCAAGCGATGTAAAATTACCACAATAATCAAGCTCATTGGTTTCAAATCGGTCTTAGAGTTTCCACCATTTCTAAATGTCGCAGCATTTTAGTTTCCACAGAGCTCTGTCCTGTAGCCATAGGATCAAAGCTAACAGTAACGCTAGCAACATTAGCTGTACAACAAGCTAACATTAAAGATTTTACCATTGCTGTGGTAACATTGAATATTGAAAGCTATCCACTGGGCCCTCAGTTCAGCTCAGTGTGACTGTTACATTATTTAATTACTATTATTTTTACTTTTGAATGAGTATATCTGTGACTGTTTCGTGTACTACCCTCATGTATTCAGTAGGTACAAATATTATTGGACTGAGACCGACCAACAAGATGGGGAAGTCAGAAAGTATTGACAGAGTATAACGTTAGCTTTGTTCTTTCCATGAGATTTGTGGACAATAACAAAAACATTGATGCCTCATCCTGCGTCCACATATTCCCAGTGCAGCTACTACAGGACCAGTACTGTGCGGTATTGTGGTTGTTTAATGCAACACCAGGTGTAAACACACGCCGTCTGAATTTAAAGTAGCTGCAGGAAAGTATTACTGCGTGTTCTTGGTAAACCTTTACTTGAAAAATACATGTTTTAAATTACATTATTTAATTGTTTGAGCGAAATTACAGTAACGGAATTCAATCAACATCCGACAGTACGATGCTAACAGACTTTAATTGCCTTCCTTTGGAAATTAAGATATTGATAAGACAGCATGGCTGAAAATATTGGCATCTGAAATCAGACAGTCAGTACCATGAAGCTGTAGAGAGAAGGGGAGTGCTTTCGCTCTAAGTCTTTTTGCAAATCAATTGGTTGATGGATAACATGTCTTTTGTGAAATGGACTGGCCTGCCTGTCTCTCACTTGAATAAATTGCTTTTGAATAGCAAAATGGCAGTTGGAACCATCTTGGATCCTCTGGACCTAGCGATTTGTAACATTATGGTTTGGTTGAAGAGTACATGCAGACCAATAATAGGTTGAACCATCCACAAATCTGAAAGTAAATGAACTCCCATTGGATTTCCCCGCCGAAAAAGCTAAAGTGCAAGCCTTGATGCAGCTAAATGGCTTTCCATAGTCACTGATTTTCAGCTTTCTCAAGATACAAAGACACACACACACACACACATTGTCCCTTCACACACAGAGCTGCCACAGCTGGCTGATGGGATAAGGGCAGACACAGGTAGGCCAGCCAGGCTCTGTGCCATGGCTCCCAGCTCCAGGGCAGTGGTCTGTCTCACAACATGGAGGACAGGGGAGCCGACAGGAGTGAGAGCCACCGCTACTATATCCCTGGGCTGTGTGGCATGGCAATCACTGCCACAGCCCTGACATAAGCCCCGGCCAAAGATGATGGCTTCGTGCCCCCTGCCGCAGACCTCTGCCTCAGCCATTCACTTCAGCCGAACACCTTCAGAGCCTCCTCCATCCGTGGCACGAGGCCCTGTATGTAGCACTTACACAATACACCTTCCACCCTGAGAATTAGACAACACGACCTGGATGAAGAAAAACACCAAGCGCAAAGTTATGCTGGTTTTTGTGGAGTCAGTGAGATGAATGAGAAACACTGAAAATTAAATGCAGCTGGATGCAGGTTTTCACGCCTTGGGCTACAAGTCTGCTGTCGGCCTCCATCCTCTTGTTCCAGACACTCACCGTCAGTGTTTCAGGCAGAGCTGAGCCTCTAGGGTACGGACCCTCTGTATGCATACTGACGAACCCATAAACAGGCCATTTATTCCCATGACATACTACACACTCATGTCTGACAGCATGTGGGTAGATTGCTCTAACAACATCTTTAGACCATCTTTGAGAAATATGTACACGTTCACCGCCCACACACTGTTAAAAAAGCCTCTTGCTATTTTAGTTATGTACAGTACACAACACAAATATATTCACTACTATGCGATAACTATGCAATGTTTTTCCTTCCTTGCCAGTGCTGGATATGGTGCACTTATCTTCTGTGGGCCAACATTTTAGTGGATAAAATGTTGCCTGTGGCTACTTCATGACACAATTGCCCATTTCAGTGAAAGCTGACCACCACCGCAGACAGGTAAAGTGCAATAGTAAACATATCAAAGCCACCGCATTGGGTTTTGTGTGCTCTCGTCCATGTGCGCAATTTGCATTCCACTTAAATATATGAATTGCCATTTATCACTCAAAATGCAAATTATAAAAACTGAATTTAAACTGTAGAAAATGAGAAACAAAGAAAAGGCATATGGAAGCTGGAATAATAATAATAATAAAAAAATGATTGGGAGATTGAGAGACACATTTTGTGGGAGCTATGAGAGAGAGAGAGGTGGGGCTGAGTGGGAGAAAAAAGGGGAAAGAGCGCTTGTAAATGCCAGCTGATTGAGTGGAGGCTGAACTGGGAAGAACAGTGAGCTATGTGTGCTAGAGAGCAGCTCTGCCACTGAGAAAAGGGGGAGAGTCAGCCAGCATGTGCATCACACACATAGCCACTGAGGAAAACACATTGAATAGGGTCCTCATAGCCAATGTTTCCTTCTTTGCTTCAGTCTCCTTGAACTGTCGCTATACTTACACTGAACTAGGAGACACTGCTGAGGAAATGACACTCGTTGTCCCTTGCAATACTCGCCAGAGAGCTCTGTGTGTGTGTGCTTTTTTTTTTTTTTGTCTTATAGTGGTTTTGTAACTAGGTCAGAATGTTGGGAAAGACATGGACCCAGCAGGCTGCGGCTGATAATGTCCTCAGCATGGCCTGCAGAGGGGAGCACGCTCAGTCATCTCATCTGTCAGCATTAATAACATGTTTGTTTGCAACACGCCAAGAGACAAGGATTGTCTGATATTGTGCAGACATGCCTGTAAAAGTACAGCAGAAGTAATGACAAAGTTCAGTTTTGTTGTGCGTACCGTGGTCCAGTGTTGATACAGTGATACACCGGGTGTGAGGTGAAGCGCCTAGGGCAAGGTTCCTATTAGCAGACGCCTGCAGCAAGAAAAAAAAAAAAAAAAGGGAGAGCCAAGTAACTGGAATGAACTAGAGACTAGCTGGGGAGTCTCTGGTAGTATTTACGTAGATGCTGCTTAGAATACAACATAGTCAAGTGTTGTTGAGCTAGTAGCCACATGCTGATCTCAATTAGGAAAACAGCATGGAGGCTAGGTGGTCAAACAAATGCATCCCCTGGCTTTTTATGGTGAGGTGTGAAAATATGATGACTAATCTACTCAATCAGACACCTGCCCTTAGGCCTTCGACGTGCGCAGCTCCGCCACAACAATAAAATCACCGACAGGTAAACCATGTAACACATCGCGGCGATGCAATGTCCAGCTGAGAAACCTGTTTCCTGGCATTCGTGGGGATGTTATTTTGAACATCCGAGCAAACCGACGGCAGCGGCCTCCCCCAGCAGGACAGCGGGCCTTGTAACACCACAACACAACCGCCCAAGTCGAGGAACACGACAAAGACATTGACCCAGCTTCCAAAGTCCCCAAATCCCAGTTGGAGCAAGCAGTCGTGGGATGTGCCAGAACAAGCCCGATCCACTGAAGCTTCACCCCGCAGCCCACAGGACACTGAATCCGCTGCCAACGTCCCGGTGCCAGATACCACAGGACACCCCCAGAGGTCCTGTGTCCATGACCTACACAATATAAGTCAGTTTGTGGCTGATCAGTGTGTCTTTCACAGGAGAGCAAACACAAGATTGAAATAAATATGTGATTAATTGTGAAATCCTACTGTGTGACTTTAGAACAATCTCCTTCTTTTTTTTTTTTTTGCTGAATTGTTCCTTCATCGTGAAACACACTAAATTTTGCAAACCACTGCGGTATAAAATAATACAAGCCCTCGCGGCTCAATTCCTACCAGATTTTGTGGGATAATAGCGTATTATAATACCTTGTGTCAATATGAGCTCCATTAGGCACCTTGTAGTGAAACGACGGACCCATCTGAATTGCCAGGTTTGGGTAAGTGCTCTCGGTGTGATGAAAAGATTAATGCGTTGTAAGTTATTATTGAATGTTGAGTAAAAAAGAAATGTCTTGTAATCATGTAAAACCGAACCCCCCCCAAAAAACCCCTGAAAGTATCACAATAGAGTCTCCGTCAAAAGAACGAATTTTTGAGTGCTTATAATTCATATGAAATTATAGAGTTAAAGCATAACCATTTATTTGAAAAACATAGTCTTTGCAATTTAAATGACACAATGAAATGGAAATCTCAATGGTGGGAGTGGCATTAACTTCACACTTACTATAGGTTTTCTCCCAATGTCCAGACACCGCATGCAATTTTTAAATAAATGCACTTTTGTTGCTTTGTAACCGAATTGACATCTGATGTATTGTTGTGACTGGGATGACACAATATCTTATCAAATGTGTTTTCATACAGATTGTTTCTTCTTTAGCATTATTTATAATTATACAACTTATTCAACACTTTATTGAACAAATGCAACAGACGTAATAGCATAAGTTTCAAATCAAACAAATAATAGCTATCCACAACACAGATGGTTCTTGAAACCCCGTCCTTAACCGGTGTCTATTGATTAGAACCTGTCTGCCTGCTTTGTCAATAGGTAATTTCATTACATGACTAATAAAATGAATCAATCAATTAAGAGCTATAATATGACAACCACTAACCTGATGGACCACAGAGCCCAATTAAATTAATCAACCACCACCCCGCTGGTCAATCTACGCGGACAAAGCTGCATTTCCTGCACTTGAGCGCACGCAGATCCCCACAAACGCACAGACGGACTTACAAAACACAGTCGAAAACCTCACAGGGAATGACTAAGCCTGGACTAAAGTAGATTATGTTGTGTTTAACATCCTCACTTCTTCACTGTGGATACTATACGGTCAATGGTTGAAAAAGACTTGCTCCCCTGCACACACAGCTCCCTGCAAGCTGAGCTCGAGAGGTTAATATTTTAGCGTTGTAGCACTTCTAGAGGGGGTAAGGCTAAGTATTACTTTGTCTTATAAATGTACAATACTGCTACAGTCTGGCGAAGTTGCTAATTAATTAATTCGGCTTATTGTTAGCGGCTATGCCAGCAGCCAAACAAGTAAGCACGCCGGCTAATGTTCGAGCGTACTTACTTTTTAGCCCGCCGAGTGCTCTCGTGTGTCTGTGAGCACTCTCGATCTTTGAAAAACTTTCAGTTCCTCTCGCAGTCGCAGAATTTAAAAATCAATTGGATCCTCAGCAAAAATCGAACCACGTGTGATGAGTTTTCTCTTGAGGAAATTCTACTCTTAACTCTTTACTTGTAATGGATTATTTTTGGAGTGTTGCTACTTTCTGAGTCTGGATACTTCATCAACACACATCCCCGGTGTCTGCTGGTGTAATGCTGTTATCTGACATTATATTCTGTTGCATCGTCCCCTTCTGGAGATTCGTCTCCCTCTGGCTTGGAGCAATGATAAGCGTTGGCAGATGTTTTCTTCTTGTTGACAGTGTTTACGCTTGTTTTATAACCTTACGGGTTATGGAATGACAAGGAAAAGGCAATTTGTTCCCCGAGTTTGTCCTTTAGATAGTGTTTCTCTCCAGAGGGTACTTTGCACATGTATCACGAGCCTGGTCCTGCTCCCAACTCATGACATGCAGCCGCTTTGTCAGGACCCCTCGGCGTCACATTTGAATGTACTGGGCACCCTTTTGGAGTCAAATTTCATTAAAAATGCTTAGAAATTAACTCAAGAAATAGAGGTCAGTAGTCACATGTTCTCTGCTGGTGTTGTCACAAGTGGTTTATGTTGTTGAAGGGTGCATTTTAAGCAAAGCTGAATCTTTTCCTAACTTTAGCCCAGGAATTTTGGTGCCTAAACTTAAAAAGAGACTTCAGTCACAAAATAAAACAAGTGGAAAAAATAATGTTATAACATGGCACACGGTTCTCAGTCTCCTCGTTGAAAGTTCTGTAACTTGGACCACATCCACTCTGAAGCTCTTTTTAAACTGGAAGAACTCCTATACATCTGTCAGGCTTAAATATTGACGTGGGTGGCACCACCTCTGAGATGCCAGCGACTTTGACAAAACGGCAGTATTTGACACCATGAGAATGAGAACAGGTTAGTAATATGGACAGCAGGCTCAAAGATGATATCTATTCACTTGAATGTAAATGCCTGGTACAGGAGCAAAAAAAAAAAAAAAGTTTTTCTAGCTTCTGGGTTCGCTTGTGCATACAGATAATCATTCCTTTAGACTCTGGGAAAGTTTCAAAAATATGAAAAATCCATAATATATATTTATATATATATATTTCATTACAGTACCAGAAGTGACCACTGCAAAAAAAGAGAGAGAGAGAAAAAAACAGGCTCACGGACCAGACTTACCATTGCCTTGGAAAAAGCCTTGCCTAAGGTGGCAGACTTTCTAGCATATTAGTCATAATTGCTTTGAGTAATGGGAGGAACTGTAATTTCTAACATTTACTTGACAGAGAACTTGACTCCACCATGAACTCAACAGTCTCGGACTACAGATTACCTGTCTTTGTGATGCAAAGACTACCAACTTTAATTTATGAAGAGTTTTTTTTTTTTTTATTCCATTAAGTGTAAGAAAAGATGAAAACTGCAGAATTTTTCTACAAACTTGTCTACTAAACACATGAAATGAATCTCAAGAGGCAACTTACAGGGTTAAAGAATAAGGCAAATGCAGAAGTGTCAAAAATGCAGTTCCTCGAATAAATGCTGGCTGCAATAGTGAGTCAGTCCCTACAGACCCATCCATCCATTATCTATACACCGCTTAATCCTCACTAGGGTCGTGGAGGGGCTGGAGCCTATCCCAGCAAGGGACACCCTGGACAGGTCGCCAGTCTATAGCAGGACTACACTTAACCAAGCACACTCACATTCACACCTATGGACAATTTAGAATCACCAAATAACCTCAACATGTTTTTGGACTGTGTGAGAGGAAGCCGGAGAACCCGGAGAGAACCCACGCTGCTCTGAGAGAACATACAAACTCCACGCAGAAAGATCGACGGGACGCGAACCGGCAACATTCTTGCTGCGAAGCAACGGTGCTAACCACCTTGCAGCCCTCCCGATAGACCCCCATGTTAAAATGTCCAACTTTACAGCAAATGTTTCCACCCTGCTACAAGAAACGGTTTTGGTGTCGATAGCTAAATCGACAACAACAACTGTGCAAGGGGTGAATTTATCTACAAATCTCCTTTTTGAATTGTATTAAGGCCTAAGGTTATACCAAATTAAGAGTTGCAGCTTTGAGTGACAGGTGGGTGCTGTGATGGAACAGTTCATGATGTTGTGTGGTTCACCTCAGTTCTGTCGCCTCCTTGTTCACTTCTAGATTAGCAGGGATTTAGGAACAGCCCGGCACTGCCAAGACGGCAACTGCCAAAACTACTCTCAAAACCTCTCTTCAGGAAACCTATTGGTGATGTCGTGCAGGGTTTGTCCATCTTTATACACGGTCTATGATCTCAGCCACAAATGGAAGGATAATGTGATTTTTTTTTTATGGTGGTGTGGTACATGTGGAAAGAAATGAGCATGCTAAAAATACATAAAAGCCACACACACACACACACACACACACACACACACACATGCACACACGATGGATCATATCACACGAGGTTACCTGCAGCTATATTAGGATATTAAGGTTCATTAAAGTGGATGGACTTTGTCATGATTCACTGATGCAATATTTTGTAAAAAAGCTCTTTAATATAAATGTGGTTGTAATCTGGATGATGAATTATCAATCATAATAAAATCTTTTTTGGATATCGATACGGTTTCATAGTTTTCACAACAAATATGTACATTTGAATTCAGATGACATCCAACCAGATATTGTGGTTCGTTATACATAATATGCGCTCTAATTTGATGTAAATACATTTGAAGGGAAACATTAGCAGAATTTAATCGTATTGTTTTCCTTCTAAACGAATCATGGTGGTTTTGGAATGAAGGCACATTGTGTGTTCTTGTAAACAATTTGCATTGTTCCTCACCAGCGACAATCTATTCGTGGTGACTCAACTGTAGACCGTCAGAGAACCTGATTTCTCGATCAAATCACGGTTTCGCTTGTGTGCAGTTGTACAAGAGCGTCCACCATCGAGCAGAAACACTAGTTCTCCACTGCTCAAGTAGTACTGGGCCATCTTCTGGACAGTTTACCGCTTGTGAAATACAAGTCTGCACATGAAATATCACTGCAGTTAAATAAAAATCCTCCTGGATCCACTTACAAAGTTAATCATTTTATAATGCACAGCGTAAGGCAATTGCCAAAAGTGGTTTTAACCTTTTAAAAGTGTTTCAAGGTGGATTTATGGCCATTAGAATTATGAACTCCCACTTGCGTCGATGTCGAACAACACATTCGGACCGTTTTTAATGAGGCGCATTCCCCTGCAGTGGAACAGCAAACAGCGGTGAATCTGATTGTGAGAGAAAATGAATTCAACCTGCAGAGGCCTATCTTCTTTCATTTCCTGTCATTTTCCATTTATTTAACCCACCCTCCCCTCCCAACCATCTTTAATATCACCATCAACCTCTGAACCGCGCTCACACACCACGACTCTTTGCTTCCCCTCTTTTGTGGTGAATCCGCCGCCGCCGCCGCCGCCGCCGCTTCCCCCTTCCCTCCGCACACCCATGCACATTCGCAAACATACATACATCCCGCTGTGCCACAATCAGTCTGCACCACCCACTGGAGCAAAAAGACAGAAAGACAAGATGTCACTCAACCCTGACCTCGCACCCAGGGGGCAAGCAGGCTCATAACTGTTGTCAGGGCAACACTGCAGGGTGTCTTTCAGGTGTCACCGGTGATGGAAAAGGTAACCCCCCGCCCACATCACTGCATCGCTGAATATGGATCGTTCCGTGTGGTTACGCTCCCACTGCTCATGGTGCCCTCCTTTCACCATTTATGCTTGAGCGACAGGAACAGGTAGCGCTCTGGATCGTTGGTGGGTGAGGTGATCGACAACTTCTCCTACCTGGGAAATGTCTGCTCTTTCTCCTTCAATAACTTTGATCAGCTGCACGAGGACAAGAGGTCTGGTTCTTCAGGCCTGAAGACCTTCCGCTGAATGACAACTGTCCTGCATAAAACTGCTTCTCTCTCTTGTACATTGGCAGGAATTTCACATGCATCTGCCTGCCTCTCAGTGAGCCAGCCAGCAAGACAGACAGCTTGGAGAATGAGGGCTGATAAACGCCCCATTAGACAGGTAATTGGCAGAGTATTCTTTAAATCTTAATTACATTTCATGTCAACAGTGATGCCATCTTGTGATAAAGAGACAGATGTTCAAAACATGAGATTTTCACCCTTTTGTGTCTCTATAAAAATACTGTATGTACATATGCACTTAGTAATTTTACTTTCTTTTTTTAAACATCTTTCCATCTTTTGCTCTTAAAATAGCTTCAGTTCTTCATGGCAGGGATTCCACAAGATCTGCAAACATTCTTTTGGGATTCTGGTCCATGATGGCTGCATTATACATAAAGATTTGCCAGTTTCACACTAATGCTGCAACTCTTTTGTTCAGCCACATCTCAAATGTGTTCTGCTGGATTTAAATCTGGTGTCTGGTGAGACAGTCGAAGTCCACTGAACATACTGTCATATTCAAAAGACCAATTTGAGATAACTTTTGCTTTGTGTTTAAATTGCGAAAATGGGCATTAGAAGGTGGTAAATTGCAATACAGGGCAGCACATGGTCAGCAACAATACTCAGATAGGCTGTGGCATCCTAACCATGACTGATTGGTATTAAGGGGCCCAAACTGTGCCAAGAAAACATTTCCCACACCATTACACCACCACCACCAGCTGTTGACACAAGGCATGGATTCATGCTGTTGACGCCAATGTTTGACCTAACCATCTGCAGCCTTAGCAAAAAAAACAAAACAAAACAAACAAAATTCATCAGACCAGACTGTGGCCGGTCTTCGCTTGTCCAGTTCTGGTGATTCTGTGCCGACTCCAGCCTTAGATTTTGGTTCTTGGCTGACAGCAGTGGAGCTCGACATGGTCTTCAGCTGCTGTGGTGATCTGAGTTGCAGTAGCTTTTCTATCAACTCGGACCAGTCGGTTCTTCTATGATCCCTCTCATCAATTTAAGCTTCTCTGTCTACAGAACTGCCAGCGACTGTGGACTGTTGTGTGTGAAAGTCCTGGGAGATCAGCAGTTTCAGAAACTCAAACCAGCCCATGTGGCACCAACAACCAAGCCACAGTCCAAATGACTGATATCATGTATTCCCCGCTGTAATGTTTGATGTGAACATTAATTGATGTGAACATTAACTGAAGCTCCTGGCCTTTATCTGCAACGCTTTTGTGACTTGCACTGTTGCCACATGATTGGCCAACTGCATAATTGCATGAAAAAGAAGGTGCAAAGGTGTTATGAATAAAGTTCTTTGTGTGTGGAGAGTTCTGCGCAAATGTTTTAGGCACTTTTCACAGGTGAGGATGCTTTCAAAAACAACGCCATGATAGTTTTTGTATCAAGTTTCATCCATCCATCCATTATCTATACACCGCTAAATCCTCACTAGGGTCGCGGGGGGCTGGAGCCTATCCAAGCTGACTCAGGGTGAAGGCAGAGGACACCCTGGACAGGTCACCAGTCTATCACAGGGCTACACTTAGAGACAACCAAGCACACTCACATTCACACCTACGGACGATTCAGTCACCAATTAACCTCAACATGTTTTTGGACTGTGTGGGAGGAAGCCGGAGAACCCGGAGAGAACCCACGCTGCACGGGGAGAACATGCAAACTCCACGCAGAAAGATTTCGGTGCCCCCGGACGCGAACCGGCAACCTTCTTGCTGCGAGGCAACAGTGCTACCAACTGCGCCACCCTGCAGCCCAAGTTTCATACAGGATCCACTAAACTATATGATGAGAACACGCTTCTAGGCACTTGCACACAGTTTTCCAAGTTACCTCATCATGAGGTTATTCCAAGTGTCTTGAACTTGCACCACTTTTAGTGTGGATCTGGGCTGTCTCATTTGCTTCTATCTCTTCATGTAATCTCAGACTCCCAGCGAGCACCAACCTGGATTTCAATGTCGATTTGAAAACTGGGTGATACTTGATCTGAAAGTCTAAGATCTCTTCTCGCCCTCCTTTCAACCTGCCAAAATGCGGTTACGGCAAAACACAAATTTGTTTAATCATTTTACTAATTGTTCGAGAAAAAGAGAGGCCGTATCGATTGGTGAGAAGGAATCTCTTCAAAGTCATATCACACTGGTCGGCAAAATGTGGTCCACCTGAAGATGCTGTTTAATGTTTCATATAAAATGTCATTAATATGGAATGAAACCAACAAGAAGGTTCAAGGACATCCTAATGGGGAGCAGTTGTATACCTTAATATAAAATAAGAAATTGTGCTTACCGCTGGAACCAATTTGAAGGCTGCTTCCAATATAAACAATATAAGCATGTTGCATCTTTACAGTAGCCGGTTAGTTGTGTAGCTTAGGGCATTGTTAGCAATAACAAGGTCATAGGTACGAGTCAATGCTTCAGCCATAGTTTGTTTTTTTTTCATATTGCTTCCCCTTGCTGGATCTTTGTTGTTGTTGCGTAGGCTCCAAAACGATGATGGATTTTTATTTGCACAATGGAAGATGAAACTATTATCCCTATGGCAAATTCAAGTGAAATATGGTCCAAATGTGAATGTACAAACAGCGTCTCTGAATACTCAGTGAAAAAGCTTTTGCGTTTGATTGTCCAGTGACCATGATGGTTTTTTAAAAGTAATTTCAATGAAAAAAAAACAAATGGGATGGATTGATGATGTTCAGATCAAGGCTCTGTGGGGGTTCTTACATTGTGATGCTGGGCTTTCTTATCGCTGAAGATGTATGGGTGGGGTAATCTGAAATGGATCAGACATCTCCCTCATGGTACTGTGTGATGGATAATAATCTTACATTGCAGTAGACAGTTAAAGGTGCAGATATGTGTGTGTTTCTGTGAAAGCACGTATGTGAGAGGAATTATATAGAAACTTAAAAACAACATATAAAAAGTAAGTCTTGCTAGAGAAAGTAAAACATGAGGGGA
This sequence comes from Stegastes partitus, assembly GCF_000690725.1. Taxonomy (NCBI): domain Eukaryota; kingdom Metazoa; phylum Chordata; class Actinopteri; family Pomacentridae; genus Stegastes; species Stegastes partitus. The sequence continues at coordinate 365,247 of NW_007577847.1, read as the reverse complement.
AAATCTGATGGACTGGCCCACATCCCCCTACGACCCCAGCGACCCAGGCCCCACCGGGAGTAGGTCACGGGGAGACAGAAGGGAAAGATGCTGTGGCGCCCAGGGCACAAGCAATATCCTCAACCCCACAGGACACCCCCCATCCCAGGCAGGCTTCCATCCACGTTACGCTTATGCTATTCTTGTACAGTTTTCTATTTTCTCTTTCCCTTTTTTTCCCCCCTGCCTTTTGTCACCTCCGCCCCCGTTTTTTTTTTTTTTTTGTTCTTTTCTCACTTTCAATTCCCTTTTCCACTCTTTTCTTTTTTTCCCCTCCTTTGTTATGTGCCTGTTTGTGTTAGATGTTCATGTGTCAGCACTCGGCTAGCGCAATGCATTAAAAGAAGCAAGGCTTGCAATATGGATTTAGCCCAGGGCAGAAGGCCAAGCGGGGCAAGGTGTGGGCACCCGTGGCCCCCCACCACAGCCACCCACAATACAGTCACCTTAGGGGGGGCGGGGTCCAGCCCACCGCAAACCACCAGAGACAGGAGGCAAGGCCAGATTTGCTTCATAAGCCTCGGGCAGCAACTGACTTAAGGTTAGGAAAAATGTACACAAAGAAGAGGGGGTGAGGGATTTGAGATGCGCATTTGAGGTCAGAATACAAGAAAACAAGAAGTGTACAGCTCAAGATCATTAAAGGTAATGGCGTTGGATCAGAACGAACATAAGCACACATCAGTAATAATAACAATCATGATCATAAGTATGACTTAAAGTGGTTATTACAGTAATAACACTTTGCAATACGAGCGTTAAAATAGACGATAAAAGGGGAAAAAAAGGGCAGGGAAGTGTTGAGGATGTTATCAAATAGCCAATAGGATCTATTAATAGGTAGGATCTATACAAATAATCGTAATAATAAGTCAGTAATGACATGTGTTGTTTTTTATAAGCAATAAATGTAATAAAAGTACAGTTTATAACAATAATAAATATGAATGTGTGTGCATAAGCATGTAGAAGATATTTTTATAGCAATGTATGTGACATCAATCTGGATTTATTCCTATTTCCTCATAGTGCAGCCGCCACTTTCTCATGAAAATGTGGGATTTTTGCCATGGATTATGTAGACTTTATGATTAAATTAATGCAATGCTTTAAATTAAGTGAGTGCTTTGACTTCAAGTTTTGATGGATACGAATATAAACATCCAAAGTGGCTGGAACCTTTGCACAGCACTGAAAAAAAACACAAACAAAAACCAACAGAGTGAAGTGAGTGAATTAAATCCTGGCAAAACAGAGTCTACCGTATAGGACAGCGTGCCATGATGGATACTCCAAACTTCACACTGTTGTTTACAACTGTTTTCTATAAAGAAACTGCAATTCACTGTTGTTACAATGGCTGCAGCAGCCATTTGTAATAACGCAACAAATGGCCCAACAAATAACATATTTTTGCCCTTTTGTTTGGCTGAAGGAATAAGCACAGGTTGGAACAAGAAAAAGAACATTCATATGCCCTTTTCATACCTGACAGATTCTCCATTTGCAGTAGCCCGCCATAACACACATTGAGCGTTAATGAATAAACTCCAATCCACGCGCTGGTTCCCTTACCGCAATTTACTATTGTTATAATGACTGAAATAGCCATTCTGGCAAAGGAACAAAGTGCCACGTAGCAGCCAAATTCCATACAGCTGCATAAAAGGGTCAAAGGTTTGCCAGGCTTTTCAACAATTTCACACTGTAGATGAAACCAAACTAATGACTGTCTAATAACCTTCCCTGGGGACTCAGACATACACACAGCACGGCGCAGATAAAGATTTACCGTACAGTTCAGGTTTGACTCTTGTTAAAACAACAAGACCGATTGCAGGAGGGAATGCAATAAGGCTTACAGAGCCTGGAGTGGATCTAACGTAACAGAGGGCCCGCGCTTTTCATTTTCCTCATTCAGATTTTAGTCATTTCCTGAAATTAGTGAAGTGAATAGAATCGAGTGAAAGGCGCTGCGCGAAAATGGAATGCTGTGAATGCGTGGAAAGTGGCTGCTTTGTTTTTGAGTGTATACCTAACACATGGGAGCACCCTGAGCAATGAAGGTGTAAGGCAGTGGAGCTCATCTTCATTTTGACAGCTTCCCCTCTGGTGGTAATGACATTAAGTGATGTGAGTCAATCTAGCGTGTTGCTATTTCCTGGTTCCTACATTGAGAATCTTCCTGATTGGCCTCATGCTGTACTAGAAAAGCTTTAAAGTTTGTTGATGCAGTTGATGGTGAAATTGATTGAAATTGATTGGGCTAATGCAAACGCCAAGCAATAACAAACTACTCAGTTTTAAACTTGAGAGACCAAAAAAAAAAAAAAAGAGAGATGGGGCTTTCTTTCCAAAGTCCACATATCAGGATAGAAGACAGACCCAAAGGACATTTGCCTAGTCAACTTTGGATTCCTCCCGTCATTTACCTAATCCTGATGTTCACACTCCAGTGGTGTGAATTGAGGGACAAGGAGACGGGTGATGAGAGGATGAGAGACAGAGAGAGACCAGGGTTGTGATGGCTGTCTGTGGATGGTCCCAGGAGTGCGAGGAGGGCTGGGGCTGGCTGGACCAGGCTGGCCAGAAGCTAGAGCATGCCTGACAAGCCGAATCGGAGCCACTGACACATCTCCGAGTCTGAGCACTGACTCAAGTGGACACTACAGGATGCAACGCAGCTAGAATCTCAAACACAGTCATCCAGGCAGGGCCATTTGAATGACATTACTGTGGGTTCTACAAAGTGTCCTAAATACATTGAGAAAGAAAGTCTGACCTTCTAAAATGATCCAGGAATTAAATCTTTACTTCTAACAAATCATGTTAGGATTTTAAAAAAAAGTGTCTTCTTTGATTTAAAAAACTGTAGGTTGGTTTTTTTCTTTACTTTTTTTCCTGGAGTGTGACTGATTCGCATAAGTAATATTTATATGACAGAGCTAGAGGACTGCACTGGGACTGGGATCCCACGGGATCCTACGCAAATCTCATGGGAGAGGGTGTTTTTTTTTTTTAGTTGCTGCAGGCAGTCAAAAGATAAACTACTGGTCCCAGGATTTAGCACTAACCAAAAGAACTTTAACAAATAAAGTTGGAAAGAAGATTACAGTGGGTTTTTACAATACGAAAGCCAAGCAAGGCAAGGCTGACATGTAGATAAATTACCCAGTCATCACTGACACGGATGGAAAAAAAAAACCAACGTTGTTGCGACAAATGTGCAAACTGCTGATGCGCTACAAGCACAAATCTGACACCTCTGGGTTGAGGCGACATCGACTGCGTTTTCCCAGGTCAACGTAAGCTCTCTTCTATTAAACAAGAAAGTAAAGAGGCATGTAAAAAAAAACTGTACTTACTAACCTGGCATACCAAATTCTTAAAGATGTAAATATAAGTTTGCGACGTTATGACTGATAGATGTGCATTCATTGATGCTACACAGTTAAAAAACTGTTTTCATTGCAGGCTGGGCGAGGACATATAATCAATGGAAATCTAAATTGTGCAGGCACGAATGCTTGCAGGTGCAGGCGAAAGCAGAACACCCACTTCATGTAATGGCCGGCAAAGTTCAGGAATCCAGCAGGATTTTGAAAACGGTCCTGTGCAGGGCTCAAAGATGAAACACACACGTAACCTGTTAAAAAACAAGCAGCATAAATTAAACCCACACAGCAACACTGTTATGTTTTAGAAAACCAAAAATGTTGAAACTGTTTTTCTCTAAATGGTACTGACATAAATGTCCTCATCTAAAACTCTTCACTTAAGTCTGGGCTACTTTCAAAGATGCCTTCATGTAATTTCACCGACAAAAAGTATACACGTCTTTGCAGCAAACACAACTACTTTGGTCTACAATGCAAAAATACATCAGTTTCACACGGCTGTAAAATTGTGAAGATGTGTTTTTTAGCCTCTTCTTTTGCATTGGCTTGTGTCCATGTCATGTGACTCGTGATACACAACTTTTTTTAGCTTTACACACGAAGAGCAACAAAGTCCACAGTAACAGGTGGTGAACAGGGATGGTGGTGAGATTATTCAAATCATTTTCACCCAGAACTGAGTCCATATCTTGTGCTGGACTGTTGTTTAGCAGCGTTTTCACTGCTTTTATTTATGCTGCTGTTTTCGGTTCCTTTTTTTTTGTTGCTTTTGTTTATGCTTCAAAACTACTTTGCTAAATGTAGGCTGCAAAACTATTTGGTTCCATTGAGAAGAAAGATCATCTTTTGGATTCAAACACACTCGTATGAACAGTTTTTAGTCACTGTTTGCTTTTGTTTTCAGTCGGTATTTTTAGTCACTGTGTTCACATTTTCACTCACTGTTTACACTAAAACAAACACTTGGTGAAGTTTAGGCACCAGAAATAATTGGTTTGTGAAAAGCTCATGGTTTGGAATCAGACATACCCATGCAATCACAAAGCTGTGTTTGGTTGGAACAACACACACTCTCACCACTGACCGTAGGGAGACATGGCATTGCGGTTCGTGTCGTGGGGCACGCTTGGGTTGGGCCGCCCGGGCGGGGTGGCGTCGCATGCCCTGTGGGGTGGGGGGGCCGGGGCCCGGCCTGCCCCGGCCCGGCCAGGGGAGTGGCGTCCCGCGGTGGGGTGGGGCGCCCTCCGCTGGGCGTGGGGCCGGCCCCCCCGGCGGCGGCCCGGCACGGGCCCCCGTTTTGGGGGCCCCCCCTCTTGGGACACTGTGGCTCTAAACTCTAACCTCTCTAGTGTATAAGGGTCTCTGTGTGATTTTATGTGAATTTTAAGAGTGTAATACATATGATATTATATATATATATGTTGTAGGAATGTAAAAAGAATTTAAAAGCCTGGTGTGTCTTTAACCTTCCTTTAAAAACATCGACAGTCTCTGCAGTCCTGAGGCTGTCTGATGCTGGACTAATGTGCATATCTGGCCAGTGACGGATGACAAAAGCAATCATTTTAGTTTATATTAGCTAAAGAACCAACTTTTTCTTCATGTTCTTCTTCTATAGCAGACAGCTGACCCAGAGACCAGTATGTTGCGTGTTCATACCTGTTTTTTCAGCATCTTAGTTAATGATGTTTCCAGTTAAGGTAATAAAGCAAAACATGTATTGCTGACAGGAAGGATTTTTCTTTCTTTTTATATCCTTTGCCAGTGTTCTCATGAAGGGTCTTGTTTATTTGTTCGTAGTTTCTTGTAAAACTTTAAGTCCGGCATCTCACACTGCGCTCGTTGGTGGGTGTAGTCTAGACAATATCCCTTTTGATCCAATGTAGTAGGCAAAAGGATGGAAAAAAAAAGGAAAAACAACAACCACAACCTCCGCAAACATCTCAAAAGTCTTTGGGAAAATCACTTCTTATCGTCCTTTTCTTGCCGATTCAAGTTTCTTTTTTTATACATCAGAGAAAGTTTGGTTTAACCCGCGGAGTGCAAATTGCTCTCACTCACTTTGCACTACTACTCTTCCACCTGGTATCCCTGCGCTTCAATCTCTGGAAACATCTTTTCTGAGATGGGCTTGTGCTGGGAGATTCATTTGGGCCTGGAATTGCACACATCACCGCAATATTGAATCTAACCAAGCCAGACTGCAGCAAAAGGACATTTGGACTGGGTGAAATTGGATATTCTAGTAGTTCAATAAGTTTGAGGCCAGAACTGGATGGAAGCAAAGGCAATTATTCATGTTCAACAGTGAAGTTGGCCAAAGTCTGAATTACCTTTGAATAAAACAGCATATTTGAATGCTCTCATCGCCGCTATCAGTAGAGCTGATGAAGCCTCTCGGATGAAAGGCCTTTAAAAACAAGCAAGTCCATCTGTTGGAGAACTTTTACTTCTTCGTATCCTATGACATGCATGATTGAGACTATTCACAGGCGCTATTTCTGTCCCGCTGTTTTCCTACCGGGGCCCCCTCGATTTTACTGCCTCCCATGGGTGAGAATCATCTTTCCTCGGCAGCATTTCTAAATAGAGAAATTGTTTGTTAGAAAAGGTCAACACTGTTAATTATACACCTCGCACGGATGCATGTCCCAGTGAGATTGAAGCCGGTTGTTCATAAACTCCCCGCGAACAGAATGGACAGGTTTGAATCTTTAATGTTGCCATTACTGTTCTTTGAAGCATGCTCTCTGAAACGATTTGAGCATGATCATTTCTAACTTACGCAGGGAGAAATTTCAAGTCTATTAGGCGTGAAAGTACAAGGCCCTTAGACAGTGGCTCTTGAAGAGAAATTAGAATGTGAGGAGTGTAATTTTGACCACATTTCACAGTTCTTTTGCCTTTGTTTAAATTGCATTTGTTTAATAGACTTAAATAATTCAAGCTTTGAATTCAGCTTCATATCTCTGACAGGCAGGCCCGTTCTAATTACAGACCATATATTTTATTGTGATTACAAATTCAGGCAAGAGAGAAAGAAATAAAGGAAACTTTTTCTCTACAACTGTCGCCGACGATTCTCGAGATGAGCGAAAAGATGAGTAATCGGAAAAGATTCTCATTTACATGGGGGCTTGTTGTTGCCAATCACTCGGGGAGCCGCCCTACGAGGCCGCTTTTTGAAGACCGGAAAGAAAAAAAAAAAAAAGAGAAAAACACCTATCACATTTCTAATGAGCGCCAAGATCATTAGCATTAGTGAAAAGAGCAAAATCACTTCCTTCACTTTGATGAGATATTTTTTCTTTAAAAAAAAAAAAAAAAAGTCTTGATTGTGATCATTTCAGAGAAGATTGGATCTCGTTTTTCCAAATGCCAGATTGCGTCTCATCATCGCCAGTGTTGTCCACAGTTCTGGCGACTAATGACAACTGATTCATGGGTGATGCATCAGGATAAGAAGCGGAAGATTTGGCCCATTTTTACCCCCTCCCTCCCCCGCACGTTACGCAAGCACATAATGCAATCTATATGATTTAATGGAACGCAAGATAAAACACTGAATCAAAAAAGATGCATTGCTCTGCGCGCTAATGGAATATGTAAGTGAATCCTGAAATGTCGAACTGTATCTTTAGTGCACTTACCAGGAGCTGAGTGAGTTGGCTGATATTATTTGTTTGCTCTCAGAGTGATCTGAGGCTGGGCTGCTGCGCTGTGGGGATGGAGCTTGATGGACGTTGAGAGGTGCTTGGCTGTGGCCTACTGTAGTGGCTGATCTGTCTGGGATCAATAGCAGCTAATTACAGCCCACATTGATCCAGAAGGCTCACTAATTTAGAGTCAAGCCCAGGCCCTCTCCATACAGAGCTCAGTGAAGCAACTCCAATCCCAGCCCTCTGGCCCTCCAAACATCTTACTCAGCACTCAGCAGCTCATTATCTCCGAGGAGCAACTAGTGGGGCATTTGTCTGTCTCCTGGGATCAGCTGCAATACTGGAAGACTGGGTACCTGTATGGGATGTTATAGATTTTTCAGCTGTCACCTTTATCTGCATTTTTTTTTTTTTCATCCGATGTTCTTTCAGGTAATTTGGAGCAGGGCCACCAAAACGAATGTTAAAATGTTTACTCTGCTTCATCCTGCGTTAGCCGTTAAAGCCGCGCATCCGCTTCTGAGCGAATAAATGAACAAATCCTGTGACCCTCACCTTCCTTTATTTGCTCTTTTGTTGAACGCAGAGTTACATCTTAATGCAATTTAAGTTTCTTATGGCCAACACTCCAGCGACTGAGCAACGGATAGCGAGAGGTCATATGGTAAACAAATTGCCATTTAAATTGACTTAAACCCTGCTGACTGTCTGAATTCTATCCAATAAGCCTGAAGAATGTTTTCTGGTTATGTTCTAAAAGAAAACTTTTAACTCAGAGCTCCTCTTTCAAACCATCTGGATGAGCCGTACGGTGGCATTACATCCATTTGGCTTCCTGTTGCAGTGTGCATGTATGTGCACATGTTTGGGCTTGTGTGTCTCTAAGATCAAGGCCAAAATCTTTTCATCCTCTGCCCTCCTGCAAGCAAGCTTTGATCTGACATTTGAATGTTGCACCTTCTGTTCTTCCACCGTTGTGTCCTCGCACACCTAAATCTTCGCTGCAGCTGCCTTTGGGATGTTTGGTGTAAGTTTGGTGCGGTTTTTTTTTGGAAAGGTGTTTTGAGGTCAGTGACCCATCCTGACCCCACCTGAGGAGCACAAATAGAGGAAGGTAAGCAAGTGGAAAATAGTAGAGCTCACAAATTCACCATCATCTCTCACACAGGGCAGACGTGGGCAGTCTAACCATGTTAGATGCATCTGTCCTTCAGCATGTGACCTCTGCTTCACAATAGCATCCAGCTCAGACTAAGCTCTGTTTTTACCATTCCATCTTAGCACTTTCAACACTATTCAACTCCACAAGATTGCCTCGCTCTGCAGCTATTATAGCACATCGGCACTCTTCCAGATTGAGCGTTTTCACTCACACACACCTATCCCTCTCCTCTCCTGTTTTTCATCCGTCTCACCCCATTTCCGTCTCTTGCTCCAATTGCCGGATCACCCCAGGCTCTCCTAAAAGTCCACATTCACAGCAGCTAAATTCAGCTGAAGGGGAGCTGGGGGTGTAATTGCTTTTTGTACTGTAGTGTGGTCACCTAATAGCACCGGTAAGCACATGCATGCACGCAAGCAAGCGCACAAATGAACACACATCAAAAGGCCTAAATTTACTCTCTCAGATAGGTGTACACACAAAATACCATTATAGGAAAAAGGTTGTCATTATTTTGGTAAGGGCTTAAGTGTCTCTTACCCTGCTGTGCCAGACGGAAGCAGAAATGGGAGTCGGTGCTAATAGCATGTGATGAATAGGCCACGCAAAGCACTTTTAATTCCTTGTGGATTTTTTAAATATGCATTCACCTCAAGTGGTCTTGATAGAAGAATCATTTGTAGCCTAAAGGTTGGGAAGGTTTTGGAAAAGGTACCACTATGTATTCTGAGATTGTTTTTAGGGGGTATAGATAAAGAGAAAAGAAAAAAAAAAAAGTGCACAGGCTGCATTTTACTTTGGTAACAGATCCATTAATGAGGTAAGGCAAAAAAATATAGTATGTGAGTCCATTGGATTGCTCTCATCTCAGGAGAGCCGGGGTTGAGAAAAAGGTCAAATGAGTCTCACTCCCAGAGCTCTGCACTATCAGGGACAATGATAAAGTTTCCAAGTATAGCTCTCTCTCTCACACACAGTTTGCACAAAAAAGCCAAAACCATGCTCGTACCAGTAAAATACACACAGACGGCAGCGAAAAGAAACTCAAACCTCATGAGCATAATTGAAATGCTTTACGTTTGGCAAAGTTTTCCTCCACTGTGCAGATACTGGAATTTATTTGTGTGAGGTAGCGGACAGATTTTTTTTTTCTTTATATGCAGAGCAGCTTTTTTTAAAAATGTACATTAACACAATGCCATTGGTGTGTTAACTTATGCATGTGCAGGAATTCGCTTGTGTATGTGGATACGAGGTTTCACCAGTGTGAGCGAGAGATGAGAGTTGAGAGGAAGTTTACACCGTGTCCCTCAGGCCACCCCGTAAGAATCCTTTCCATAACGTTAAGTCCTGTGTTTCCGGTGCCGTAAATTGCACAATGTCAACAAACAATATGAGGCATTGTTTCCGCTGAAGTTACTGAGAGAAGATTAAAAAAAACTATATTTGACATTATGGACTCTTTCGAGCACAGCGCTTTCTTACATGTCTGGGTTCTTTGTCGGTACAATGACATAAAAAGGATATTTTTTGCCAATTTTAAAATGCTAGAAAATGTAATACAAGCGAATGCAGGACAAAATAATGTTTGAATATACACCGGTATGGACTTTAAAAAAAAGAGCTGAATTTGTGAATTACTGTTTCAGATTTTACATTTCTCCCACCATTAGTCTCTTGTTGGTAAAAGCATCCCCACAATTATAAATAACCTCTGTGATTTTGTAGTACACCTACACAGATCGTGCACTATACACTGTAGCGTTGCATTGTATTCCAACACTACATAATATTCTGCCATCAAAACTGCACTGTACCCCATTTTATTCAGATCGGGACTTTAAGAATGACCGTGTTTTAATAGAAGCTGTATTTCCTAGCGGGGCAGGACTATATGAGCCAGTTTTGTGCCGTCTGCAGGTGTGCACATGGCTCTATACATAGAATAGGTATACATAGATCTGCTATGTAGTCGGTGCCATTGCTTGTCATATCGAACACAGAAAAACAGAACTCATGTGGATGCAGGGTGCGGCTGCAGGGTGGCGCAGTGGGTAGCACTGTTGCCTCGCAGCAAGAAGGTCGCTGGTTTGCGTCCGGTGGAGGCACCGGAATCTTTCTGTGTGTGGAGTTTGCATGTTCTCCCCGTGCAGTGTGGGTTCTCTCCGGGTTCTCCTCCCACAAGGTCCAAAAACATGTTGAGGTTAATTGGTGATTCTAAATTGTCTGTAGGTGTGAATGTGAGTGTGCTTGGTTGTCTGTCTCTAAGTGTGGCCCTGTGATAGACTGGTGACCTGTCCAGGGTGTCCCCTGCCTTCATCCTGAGTCAGCTGGGATAGACTCCATCCCCCCACGACCCTAGTGAGGATTAAGTGGTGTATAGATGATGGATGGATGTGGATGTTTCTGAAAGGCTGTGACTTATCATTTTTTTGTTTAAGCATCTACTTAAGCAACAGTAATTATACCTAAAGTGTGTTGAACACAGTGGACAGGCTATCTGGAGAATTTGGAACTGCCCGCTGTGTTTGGACATGTTCAAATCAATGCACCTCCAAAGCCTGGCAGCAACTACCAACTTTACAACCTTTAAATTGTGAATCATAAAGGTGCAGATGACAGCAAACCTCCTGGCACAGTTTCTCCTCAACATTGTTTTAGGCCTCGTTTGTTTTCCTGGTGTGCACGAGTATTCAGCTTTCAGTTAAGACTAATACGTGCGGTCATATATATAATTTGGGCTGCGAGTGGACATCTGCAGAAGACTTCCCGCGGAGCCTCGCAGACTTGGACGGATGACGAGATTTACGCCACGCGTAAAATTTGCGGACACGTGTCTCCGGAAAAGCATGAATCGGCCGTATGCGAGTGCGGCAGTCTGCTTCCGCTCCCTGCAGGCTTTAGCGAGCGTGCCAAGCGTTTTCTTTTTCTGTCATATGCATGCTGCATCAGCTTTCACAGTGACTACATGAGAGGCACGGCTGCAAATAGAAGTACTCTCGCCGGCCGTCCACGACTTATCGACAAAGCAGACGCACCAAGCTAAATATGGCATGTTTTCGCTTACATAGCTGACAGTCAGAGCGGGCCCACACACACACACACACATCACAAAGCCTGTCTGTTTTTTTTTACAAAGATCTTTACAGCAAACGCAGACCAAGGGGGCCAACAAATCCAAAGCATCTCGCCAACAGACCTGCCAACTTGTTCAAAGGGATCACAGAGCGAAAGATTAGCAAATGTGATAGATAACATAATTACATCACGTCTGCAGATATAAGGCAAACCAGCGAAGCGTGTTCACCATTAAAGTTTGATGAAGTAGTCACTGTACCTGGTTATATCTTTTTTTTTTTTTTAGCAGACTTTCCAATGTGACACACACCTCTGCAAACAAATGCAATGTTCACGCCGGTAACGTTAACTTAACCTACGTCGCAAGCTGTTAAAACAACAGGTGCAACAACACCAGTAATAAGCAACTGCCAACTGAATTCCTGCAAAAGAATGAAAGTGTGTGATTAAAATTTTCACTAAAGCGCTGCTCCCACTCATCTCGGCAAGAATTTACCCTTTTCTAAGCAGCAGTGTGTAAAGAGCTGATCTTAATTAAGAGTTCCTCCAGTCCTGGTTGGATATTAAAATGCATGAACCCACTGTGGTACAATAATTCACTCCTGTTGTTTTATGGCTTTTTTTTCCCCCCTCCTCACATCCTCCGCTGCCTCGCAAAGATATTGTCAAAATGTATTTTTCCTTTTATTAAATTAATAAAAAAACAACTCATTTTAAGCGCCGTCTATGAAACTATAACTTTTTCTGATGTTTTACGTTTTTCCTGAGGTATCGATTGTAAGATTTTTAAGACAGTATCACATCGAAGGCGAACCATTGGTCTTGTGACAACACTAACACACCGATGCATCATTTTTAAAACACGTGCATGCATGCATGTAATTACAGACATTTGTTAAAGTCAGCACCACTTAAAAACATTACAGTTCCCTTTTGTTCTTGGCTAAACTCTGACTCACCCACCGGTGCCTGCTCCTGCTCGTCTCCTTCCACCTCTCCTAATGTTGCCCTTTTCTCCATCTTTGAGTAAATGTGCACAAATGTTGATTGAAGTCAGCGCCATTAACTTCAATTTTTATGACCCGAAGCCAGGCTGTGTCCAACCTGTGCTTAACCCGAGGTGGATGACACGCATTAACCCTTTCTAATTGACCACCGGCGTGAGTTTAACCTGCATTACGGTCTGAAATGAGTATAAATAACCCGTGACTCAAATGTTTTTTGGTTCCAAAACCCATCTATTTTCCAGGCAGGTCTTCTTGTATGGCAGGATGTTGTAACAATCATGCTAATGGAACTGTCTCATTTTAATGCATGTGCTAATGTATTTCTGAATCATTGTTTTCCTCCACTCCACGGACACAGCACGTTTTACAACTTCTTGAAAACATGTTAAATTAGTAAACAGGTAAACAAAGTGCCTGCACTTGCCGATCTCTCCATCGTCTCATCTGAAATGTTATTTTGGGTGCTTTTCAAGTACTGTTTTTTCTCAATCATACTTCCTCCCTCAAAAACATCTTCGTCCACGAATGAGGACGCTTTTTTTTTTTTTTCCCCTCGCGATGCCATTTCGGCAGGAGGAGCTCGAGACAATGGAGTATATTTCCACATGAAAGGCTGGGGACAGAAAAGGAGCAGGAGGATGTACAGAGTACTGTGCCCTTCATTCGCGTTACCATGGGGATTAACTGTACTGCACCCTCCAGGACTCTAATTGGCTGAAGAGGGTTCCATTTGGCCTCTTAGAGTCCCACTCACGGGTTCTTTCCATCGCATGTTCCATCTAGGCACTTCACAGTCCCATTCACATGAAAAATAAAGATCTTGGATGCACTGATAAAACACTTTGAGGACAACTTTTTTTTTTTCTAAAAATCTCTTGTCACTCATACACTGCGCTGTATCTCGGCCAGCATCTTCAAGGGCCACTTTACCATCCGCACAGAAAATGAACTTGCACCCAAGAAAATTTTCCCACCAAACAACTGAGCTAAAAAAAAAAAAAAATGAAGGGAGGAGAAACCTGATGCAAAAGGTCAATCAAGACATTCTGAGGCACCGGTCAATGCTACAAAAGGCATTCAGATAAAGTGTTTGATGATACAATCACTTCTTCTCCATTTTTTTATTTACGCCCGCCCACACTCATCCACACACTGCTTTTCAAATTATATTCACAAAAGGTTATTTCACCAAATCCGCGCACATAGCCCTTTTCCGTTATCAAGATGAACTACTGATGTGCCTCGGCGCAGAAGACAAATGTGCAAAGTCAGACGGCACTCTGCCTGTCTGCAAAAGAATGCCCTCCGTCAGACAAACGCGCTTATCTCAGATGTATTCTCACAAACTTCCGCGCGCTGACAAAGAAGTGCAACTTTAAGCTCGAGTTTTGCTTGACACATGTCAAAATATTACGGAGAAGCGGTGCCGAGTGTTGACATCACCCCGTTGTAAGACCTTTTATCATGTTTACACCAGAGGTAAGGGAATTCAAAGTCACTGTATTTAATTTTACTCTGACTTTGAGGGCTGTTTCTATTTTGCCTTTTCTTGTCCTTCAGGGTAATATCTGCAGCGTTCCTCATGCATTCAATCAGCGATTAGTGTGTGTCAGTTCTCTCTGTGTTATGACATTCTCCATGACAAACACACACAGAGTATCTGCTCGCAGTACCTACAATCTGGATGATTCACTGTTTCATAGCGGATCTAATTAAATGTTGGGCACCAGCTGTCTGTCTTTCTTTTCCTTCGTCTGTTGGTTTTTTTTTTTTCTTTCAATTTTTTAGGCATGCAGGCCTCATGGCTGAGGAGATGGGGATGTCGGGCTGTTGGATGGTAATGCTTTGTATCCACAGGCGTGTTTTTGTACTCAAGGGGTTGTGCTACTTAATGGGCATACGATTTAGGCAGTGTCACGAGGTAACCAATACGAGCTCCGACAGTTCATTCGTGGTCTGTCTGGCCTTGGAACTGGAACATAATGGCGGCTTGTTGAGACTGAAACAGCTGACCAGAATATGTTTCTGAAAAGAAAAAGGCCATGCAGTTGCAGAATCTATTTCATAACAGATCGATAAGGGTTACTTTTTATAGGTTTGAAGGGGCGTTAAGTGACAGCGCCTGATTTGCAACAGGTAGCCTGATCTCAACTTGATTGCAAATCAAAGAGTCGGCAATAAGATGCCAAATTTCTTGAAATACAACGCAGCAGAATGCACTGAACTGCTGCTTGCACCATAGAAATGACAGTTCACTGGTCTGCTAATTTGGTCCCTGAACTTCTGAACATCTCTGGTCCCCACTCCTACCGAATTTGGTGTTCCTTTAGTTGTTTATTGATCCAGTCAGAGCCGGCCCTAGGCATAGGCATTATAGGCAAATGCTAAGGGCGCCGACATCCACGGGGGGCGCCACAAGCTTACCCGGCTAACTGACATGTATTCAGGCAAGTATTTATCAACAGGCGGTGATGCAGTTTCTCTACCTGTAACAGCAAAGACGGTACGTTAGCGTCTTAGCCGCTAACGTTAGCAGCGAAGACGTTAGCGTCTTAGCTGCTGACGTTCGCAGTAAAGACGTTACACTAGCATCTTAGCTGCTAACGTTAGCAGCGAAGACGTTACCGAAAACGTTAGCGTCTTAGCTGCTAACGTTCGAAACAAAGACGTTACGTTAGCGTCTTAGCTGCTAACGTTAGCAGCAAAGATGCTAGCTGCTAACGTTAGCAGCTAAGACTGTTAGACGCCGTCTGAAGACGACGGTAGAGGACCTGCATCGGCGCTTGTGGTTAAATATTTGCCTGAATACACGTCAGTTCGCCAGGGAGTGTCACAAAGACTTGTTTCTTCAGTTTCATTTAGTGTGTTGTTTGTACTTAAATAAAAGCTTGAATACATGCATACAGTTTGTGTTACTGTATGAAAATTAGGAGTGAAATTCACTGTGATGCTAGGGGGCGCAATCTACAATCTTGCCTAGGGCACCAAATTGGTCAGGGCCGGCCCTGGATCCAGTCAAACATCTACATGATGGATTGACACAAACATTTCTACAAGCGTTCATGGTGCCCATTAAATTAATCATTCTGCCGTTTCTTCTGGTGCTTCTCACAAAGTTCACATTTGTAGTTTTGAGGGAGAAGCGTCATCCCCTTCTGGACTGTTGACATGAAACTCAGTGCATGCATTGGGGTTATCTGCTAACCTCCAGCTCCATCATCAGGTCACTTAAAAATGAATCTAAAGCTTTAATTAAAGAAATTAGTTTCTCTCTCCAAT